>NW_020271232.1:3359476-3585516 GCF_002803265.2 Melanaphis sacchari | reverse complement strand
TGCCATTTTAAAATTAATATTCGTTTTACTATAATTATCCTTCAAATAAAAATTATTTTCTGTTTCATAAAATAACTTATTTTGAACTACTGTACTTTTGTTATCTACAATATCAGTTTCGTTATTATTTAATTGAAATGTATTAAGGTCTACTAAAATATTGTTTAATAATATAATAGCTTCAATACTATTATATAGACATATTAAATTAAAATCTTAAATTTTTTGTAACACGCAATATTTTCTCTAAAAAAAAAAAAAAAATTATATTTTAATTCCAAGTCTCAATTCCTATGTTTCGCAGAAATATTTCTCTATATCTCTAAAAAAAAAATTGTACCAAAAAATAAACCTTAGCTTACATTTGTATTTTAATCAACCAATTTGAACCTTGTTCTTATATATATTTATGTGCTATAAAATATTAATAAACGCGTTTCAACTACTTAAAAAAAATTTTAAGAGGTTGAAATAAATATTTACCAATATAAAAAGAAAATTTTTTATTTTTTTAAAAAAATAAAAATCACGACTTTCAATGGCCACAAAACCGTATTTTTCTTATATATATATAAGGAGCAATATTTATACTACAACTACGTCTAAAAATAATTAACACAGAGAGGTATAAACCAAACAGAGTCGTATATTATTGATAATTTTGTACGTAAAAGTGTCCAAAGCTTCGGCGCCTCCACCAAATATGTAACGTGGCTGGGGAACCTAGTTACTATATTAGTTATCCAGGGAAGGTTTTCTGGTCCTTATGGATAAATTTTCCGTAGCTGGGGGGTTAGAACACGGTATGTGGGATCTTATCAATAAATAAAACACGTTTGGTTTATAAATCTCTGTTTAAAATATATTTTTGGTTTGTACTTAACAAAATGTAGATGGTGGTAAACAATCCCGGTGTTGGTGAGTTCATGTTTTTTGGTGAGTTCGTGTTTATTGCTGGTCAGTCTCGAACTGCTCTTTCGATAAACGGTGCGTATTGGCCACAGGCCTCACAATCATTAACAATGTTTATCTCAGCATAAATATCCCACTATTGCCTACTACGGAATTGACACATACATAGGTGTCATGTAACAATAATATATATTATTGTTACACACTTAAATATGTTATTGTAATGATGAAGTAATCAAGCCATAACTACTGTAATAATATGTGTCTTCTATATGATATTTATAACATGTAATCCAATAATTTTAAAGTTAAACACTCATTTTCTTGAAAAGGTTTAACATCTAAAAAAGATATTATAAAATAATGACAAACATTTTTAAATAAAAAACTCTACTTATTTCAAATTTTTTTATTGTATTTTCTTTAAATTTTAATGTACAAAAATCGAATTTTAAACGAGTAGTTAATTATTTATAACTATTAAGTATTTAAAATACTGTAGTTAAGAGCAGAACCACTTGAATACCCCTCAAAATGGCTATCTATTAGTTCTCAGCTCATCTAAGTTTAAGCCTTTAAATACTTATAGCTTATAAGTTATAACTATAGTTTATAACTAATGAACTATTTGTATGAAACACTATATTAATTATTTATTGACATCAGAAAAATATTCTACTTTTTAAATATAAAAATACAAATTAAATGCTGTTATTCAAAAAAGAAAAGTAAAAATAACGATAATGATCAAAATAAATAGTAAAATTAAATTTTTTTTCTAAAACATTGTTTTATATAATATGCTTTTATAATATTTTCTAATTAAAAATGTTTCCAAAAAGTTAAAATTTCAAGAAAATAGATTATGTTTATCTTTTAAATATTCAGTGTACTATGTAAAAAGTAAATATGAATAAGAGACATTTCTTTTTATTTATAGTGAATCCGCTTGTTATAATAATAATAATAATAATAATAATACTTGTCCGTGTGCATATTTTTCAGTTATTTTTTTCTCGTAAAACGAGATATGGGATTTAAATTTCATCAGAAAAATTTCTATAGTGGTATTTATAATAATAATAAAATAGGTACCAAAGTATTGAAGACTATGTGTAATATTCATGGTCGTTCGCCAGGGAATTCGACACCTTATATTATATATATTCGCTATACGGTTCAATCAAAATTCGTGCGCACGCCTTTTGACGATCAAATATTCGATCTTTCTCGGCTCGGGGTGCGCGATAAGAATATCAAATATATTTGATAAAGCGATCTGTGGCAAAGGCCAAAGGCAAAAAAATGCACAAAGACTACGGTACCAATGTGTTACACCCCATTTTTACTTTCCTTTCAATATTATAACCTACCACCTTATTCACGTGAAACAGGAGTATTGAATATGGTAGCGATAAAGTAGAAACCTGTGTACACATATATAGTATAGGATTAGTATTAGCTGTAGTTATATTTTTGGTCGCATTGACGGTAACCGTGGTATAATGCGGTGGATGGTGGATGGATAAAAAAAAAATATACCTTTTTCGGGCTTTTGATTAGAAAACGACTAGGTATATACACACTCTATGAACGTCGGGCGAAAGCCCTCTCTCTTTTTTTTTTTTTTTTTGTACACCTGCCTATTATTGAACGTAAATAAAGTAAAGATCGAATAATTTATGAAGCTGGCGCTCTGAATATATACGTACTGTATTATATATTAGACCACGCGGTGCGTATCAAAACCACATTATGAGGCGCGTAAGGTCCCTCGGCGGACGGTCGGATAGCAAAAGAGGATGGGGTGAGGGTTCAGAAGACGTCGAACGGAATTGCTGCATAAGGACGGGGAGGGGCGAGGTTAAAGGATCAAAATGATGTGTCTATTCATCGTTGCGGCGGCGGCCGATGTGTGTGCGTGGTAAAGAAGCAAAAGGTATATAGTACACTTTACACACACACACACACACTAACACATATTATACTTTGTACACTTCACAAGAATTTACCCGTAGCGGTATAATGTTTGTGTGGCGTCTCTCCGGCGTATAGTAGATGCGCTTATATCGAAAGTAAGGGCCTAATCCGATTGCTCTCCCACTGCGGTGGCGGTGGCTTCGGATGGCAGTTTTCTATTCACAGCCGCCGCTGCCGCCGCCGTCGTCGTCGTCGTCGTCGTCGTCGTCTTTTCGGATGATACCGAGCTACGGGACAACTAGTGTATAGTGTATAGCTACTCAACTGTGACGGCGAACGTTATTAAATTTCCCTCTAGCTGTGTCGGTTAGGCGAAGTTATACACATATGCGCGCGCGCAACAGTGACCCTCGATTTTTTTTTTTTTTTCAATCGGCCGTTCTCCGGTAATACATGTATAAACGTGTATAAAGATATATATTACGTACATATAATACACGAGTGTATTACCGCGTGTGCGGTTCTTTGATTAAAAGCGTATCTCCGACCCAAGTAAATTCAATATCGCATAATATTATAATACAATATATTTAATTTTCGTGAACGCCGAAGAATCGAATTAAACTGTATAATATTATAAAGACTAAAATATAGCCACTGTTGCGTCATAATATTATTTTATTGATTTACCGCTTGTTCAAATTATAGAGCATATAATATGTCGTATCTTCTCTCAATGTAGGTACCTATTTGTATTTTGTCTTATACACAAAACAATAGTAATTATATGTGAGTAAAATTATTGTTAGAATAGTTATTTAAATTTTTAAACACAATTATTTATTACTAACAGTTTCTATGAAAAATATATATAATATTATATCTATGCGATTTATACGGACATTATTGTTTTATAATATTGTAATTGATTACATTTTTCTAAAATGTACATTCTAATAAAAATGTATATTTTAATTTTAATAGATTTTCCAATAAAATAAATTTATGTTTCAGTTATAGCAAAGCTAGAGAGGTTTTCGGGCTTAGTCTCCTAAGTTTTCGATTAGCCTCTTCTCCCCAATGTATACAGTAGTTATGTAACTTCAGTTGTGTATCATTATTCACAAATATACCTACTATTTAACATAACAACACTATTTATTTTTTTATTTTTTTTTTTTTTGAAATTAAATAGTTTATTGTTGTAGTCAAAATAATCAAAAGTTCGGGTAAAAATCCGGAATTAGAAAAAATAATTATTTTACGAGATAATTAAAGTTGGTAAATAACCGTGTGATGTCATGAATCCAATGAATGAACACTTTACATTTATACACCATAACTATTATTATTATTGAACATCATAATCAATATTGGAGTAGATAGTCAATTGACCGTTGTCTACGTAACAATATTGTCATTCAATTGATAACTTTTTTATACTTGATTTTGATGGTTAAAATTCATTAAATATAATATGATAGTTAGTTTTAACTTGAAAAAAAAAAAGGATAATATGTTAAAAGTTGAAATGATGAATATTAATAATAATTTAAATTCTCAAATCAAAAATTGGACTCTTCAATGTTTGCTATTAACCATTACATTAGAATTGTATTCTAATTTGCATAATTTGTTACAAGTGGTGCTAAGCATATCTGCAAACTCAGCTTCAAGCGAGCGGTTCTTCTCAGCAATGAGAAAGATTAAAAATTGGTTAAGGTCTACTATAATTCAAAATAAGTTTAGTAATTTGGCAATAATACACATAGAAAATGTATTAGTTAAAACATAAAAAAAAAATTCAGTTAACAATTTAACACTGAAATAATTTTTAATTCATTAACATCTATTTTGAAAATCATTGTTTTATTATTATCAAAATTCCAACTTATAATTATAATTAAAGTTATTTCGATTGTTTGTTTAGTTTTCAGAAAATTATTTTGATAATACATTTTATTTTATTTTTATTTGATCTATATTTTTTTGTTTTATATTTTAAAAATACAAAATGTTAAAAATATGGTTTAATAAAACATTTATCTAAACTTGTTATTTTTACTACAGTCTAAAGACACTTTAAATACAATCAAAACTACTGGACAGTAAACTATACGTAATATTTAATAAGAAATTCATAAAAATTGCTAATATTCAATTGCCATCATATTATAACAGTCTAGTTTTAAACTCTTATATTTTAATAACTAAATATATGTATAAGTATTGTATTGCGAACAAATATACTTTGTACCAATTTCTTTGTAATAATCCTATACTCTATACCAAATTATGTTTATCATCACTGTGACAAAGAGATCGAATTTTTTTTATTGCTTTTTATATATTATTCGTAACGAAAATAAACGATGTTTACTCCAGTTTGAAAGTATTACGTTGTGAATTGTATTTGGACAAAACAATTTTAAATTCCAATATTGCGAGAACTACAATTGTGTCGTTTACAGCAATGAAATATCTGAAAATAACATCATGGGTAGAAAACTAGATATCATAACTGTATATTATATTTTAAACCTCCACATAAACCTATATATAAAATTATAAACGGCCATATAGCTGGAAGTGATATACCGTTAAGGCAGAGTTTGGTTTGTACTATGTATAGTAAACAATATTAATAATGACAGCAATTTTTTTCATCCAACAACAAAATATTTGCTAATAATATAGTTGGTTTTATTAAGTATAATATAATACAATGTTTTTTTTTCTATGGCTTTGAACGTTTTTAATTTCTTAATTTTTTATAAGAGCTCCGTAGAGTTTAATCGACCGAATTAACCAAAGCCGTTACTAAACATTTTTTCTAATATACGTGTCTTTTTTTATCTGTTAATTTTACGATTCAATTTTAATCTGAATTTACTATCTATTGTAAATTGTAATACTGTATTTGACAGTGCAGTTGTGCAGTATATTTTTGCTTAATTCATAGTATTGAAGTATGCAATTAATACATATATTTCTTCTATTCTCGGCAAATTGTACTTTTGATTTGTCCCAGTTCCTTAACTAGAACTTTTATCTATTAATGCTTTAAGTTATATTATAGTTTGAACTTACAATAACAACACCATACAATATTTTATTTATATCTTGTAACAATCCGAATGAGACATTCTGTTTATTTTGAATATAATAAAAGCAATAACTTTGTAAATTTTCAGTATAACTAACATAGGTAATACATTAATAACTAATGATAACCAAATTCTGTTTTCTATATAAAATATTAAAATTATCATTAAAGTGATAAAATGGTAAAGTATAAATATAAATAATATTACATTTTTTTGAAAACAAATTACCATTTGTTTTCAAATCCTTTTAATCAAATATCAACTTATTTTTTTATTATTTAGAAGTGTAAGCTCGTATGAATTTATATAAATTTTATTATACATTTATGTTCTTACATATAAATTAATTGTATTTAAATAAATTATATAAAAATGAAAACGAAAATCCGTCATGACGTATTTTGTGATATATTTTATAATCCAATCCTATTGATATTAATAGTTTTTATTATATTTTAAATAAATATTTCAAATTTAAAAAAATAAATTAAATATAAATTTTGATGAATAACAATATTCTAAGACACGAAATAATGAATGAAAAACTATTTTGAATTTTAGATATTTTTAACTTATATAACTTTAAATTTTCAGACTTCAAAAATTTAATTTAAAGTTCAATGTTTTTTTCGTATTTTAATAATTCAACAATTGTACTTATAGTTGTGTAATTAATTTCAAACGATAATATTATGCGCGTCTTATTTCGCATATAAATAACTTAAATTATATTTGGTAGTCTTTCGTGTATATATTATTATTTAACTGTAGCATATATATACAAGGAAGGCGTACGCAGTATAAAACGTGCACATTTTATTTAAATAAATTTATCTTAGGTATTTTCCGTTGTGTTTGATCTAAATGCATAGAATAGAATATATATTGTTATTTATACCTATAGACATTGCATAGCTTATAAAATGTGTTGTTTATTTTTTTAATTTAATCTACTGATAGATATTCAAAACTTCTTAAAAAATAAATACATAATAGTTATTTTATTATAATATTTATATAATATATACTATACATATTTATATAAAATAAAAAAATATAGTTTTGACAATCGCCATAATGAACATTTTTTATATATTTTATCAAAACGATAAACTAAAAATGCGTATGAAATGTTTAAATATACTCAAAGCATAAATAAATTCATATACGTGTATAATATATATTTCCCTCTGGATATATTTTTTCGATACGTACCTAGATATCTAAAAAAATTGTTTTGTTAAATTTATTTATTTTTTATACATAAACAATTAACTTTCTAGTGATATAAATCAATTACAGTAAGTCAGTATATCATTCATTTGCTCACACTAAGAAAAATTCTACTAATTATTCCAGTTGGATGTCTTTATATTGTTTGAGGTTTTCAATAAATGAAAGGGAGTGCCAAAATACATATTTTCAGTTACATTTCAAATTTTTTCACCTTTTGTCAAGCGCATTTGCATTATACCTAACTTACTTTTTTTATTAAATGACAACACATTTATGTTCAGCAAATTCTGATAAATTAATTTTTTTTAAACAATTTATGTTTAAAAAATTTTTTTTATAATAAAATTGATAAATGCAATTTTACCTTGCAATTTTATATTTATGAATAATCTGTTTTTCACAAAATTTTAACTATGTTCAATTTATACTTGAAAATCAAAATAATATATTCTATATTGTTAAATAACTGTTAATAAACAAATAAGTAGACCAAATAAACTCTGCTATATCAATAAAATTTTTGTAACGATTAGAACCGTATTTGAAACATAAATAAGGCCGTAACTTTGAATAATTTATTAAGTAGTGAAATAAATAATTGAAAATAATTAATAAATCTTAATTTTAAATTAATAATATATAATTTGTTGTTATTTTCTTACTTTTAATATTTTTATTTGTATCTTATTATTAAATATTAAATTTCTACGTTGAATTTAAAAAAATACACTACCCAAGCTTGAAAAAAATTAGCTTTACTGCGCATATACATACTGAAAGGATTGAAAATTTGAAATTTGTCTGAAAATGTGTATTTTGGTATTCCCTTTCATTCTTCAAAAACCCCATTTCAATATAAACTATAAAGTCATCTAATTGAAATATTTAATAATACCTCTCAGTATAAAGTAAACACACTGCATGCATATGATTAAATACAATTTATAAATATATAATACTATAACTGGCTCAAGTGATCTTATAAATGTTATTAGAAATACTGTATCGTATAGCAGTGTATACATTTGCATAATGGTTTCGGGCGTTAATATTATTTATGCATCTTTAAAATACATTATTGGCATAACAAAAAAAAATATATATATATATAATACTTATAAGTATAATCATTATACCATTATTATAATTACATATGTATATGTATATATTTAATTAAACTCTAATTGTATATATAAAACTCGTTAATATGAACATAGTATAGTGTCACATTTTAACAGTTGATAAAACTAATATTAAACGAAATATATTTCATATCATATTTTTTATGACATAATAATATTATAATTTCTATTTAATACAAAATCTCACATTTTAAAATTTAAGGGAAGTATTATTAAAAAATAATTATTTAAACGTAAAACAATTAGCCGTTGATTAATTTCAAATTTATAGTCGCTTTTCCATTTCCGATTGTTGGCGTAAGTACTCCTAAATTTCCATTTATCGTTGAACAATATACAATATATTTTAATATAATTCTTAATTTTACCGGTCGATTATCAAAACAATTATTTTTAAATTACTAACGCCAAGATAATATATGATAAACATATATATATATATATATATATATTTATAGTTTATATAACAGGGACAACAACGATAGTCATGATAAACAGTTCAGATACGGAGCTATTTTATAGTAATTAACTAATTTATTATAGGTACCTAATGTTAATTTTAAAAGTTAACGACTGCATAAGCCAATTAATTATATTTAAAACTACGTGCCAAGTATGCTATTGCTCGTGTAAGCTAAATAAAAAAAATAAAATAATAATCTTGCACATGGTTGTGTTTTTAAATGTGTAACCCTAGTTATAATGAAAACACTAATTATTATAGTTGAGGTTTGAATTGTAAGTTATTCACTTATATTCGCTTCAGAACACTTGAAATAATGCTTTATAAAGTCTAATTATTTAATAATAATAATAATAAAATATGCACATGTTTACAAATGTGTTACTGTAGAATTCAAAGTTCGTTATTATGTATTATTATCTTAGTTAATTAATATAAATTGATGAAACTAAAAACGTGAAATTATTTAAATATAAAGAAATATTATATGATGTACATAAAAACAAATTATTTTATTAAAACGATAAACAATTTCTAATCAGCCTAAAAATATTTTTTTACATAATTAAAGAAAATTGGACAATTATTAGAAAATATAGTGTAATATTCGAAACTAATTATATTGTAGGCAATAGTAACTGTACTTTTACCGGTGTAATAAATTGGCAATTTTTAACGCTGGAAAATGCAGTAAAACGAAAGAAAAAAATACTCACCCGTCTTCTTTCTCATTTGAAACGTTTTCAAAAGAAAAAAAAACTATATGAAAATATTATGTCGGAAAACAACTGCTTGGAATCAAATTAATTAAATATAATACAAAAGCGAATCTATTGTCTGTTTTCTCTTTGGGACTGGAAAACCAACTTACAGTTTCGATTCTTTCAAAACGCGTATTTTAATGGCACCTACTATACATACAGTGGCCTCGCGTTTTGTTCAGACGATGATGCAGGAAGGGGCGTCGCGTCTTTTTGTCTTTTACGGAGTATTTCTGCCTCTTAAACGTTGTTGTTATTAATAATTAGAAAATAAAAAAGAAGACGAATACGAGACTTGTCTCCGTCGTCGTCGCCCGCACAGCACGGTTTTTGGATATAACAATGACCTGAGGATTTTTTTTCTTTAATAAAGACGACTAACAAAAGCTGCAAGTTACAGCAATTAATCAAAATATTTTTCCCCGTCCCGCTGGTTTTTTTTTTTTTTGTAAAACAAGGCCAAGTGAATGTTGAGTGCGTCGTCAAGTTTTCACACAACAGCCGTCTCTAAAGTTCACTCTAAAAACAATACCTACCCAGCAAGTGTTTTTGTATTTTGTATTTTATATTTTTTATTTTATATTTTGCAGGCCCACTCTTTTTTCTCTCTAGTACTTTAGCTAGATCAAAACTTGTATTCAAGTAGTTCCCGACTTATATATTGTGCGCGAGTATGTGCAAAACAATGACCGGCCGGTAGCGATGCAAAAAAAAACAATGTTTCTCGCGCATAGGCACGTGTTTAAATTCTTTTGAAAATTCAAAACTGAAACCTTCCATACGTGCTTTTTTCATAATGTCGTGTGTACAAGCATAGTCGTACACACGTATTGTTCTTCACCGTAGCTGTATATAGGAAAACCCATTACCTTGACGAGCATGCTTTAAAAATGTAAATTTTTTTTGTAAGTCAAATACGCTACAACATATATTGTAGTTGTGTATACCTACTTATATAAAAGTAGTATATAACGCTTGCATTTAAATGCATGGAAGTCAGGTTATAATTAAATACGTTTACTTAACATATTGATTGTACCCGGTTACAATACTTCAGCTATAATATACGAGTTGACCCGTGTAATAATTATATTTTTATTTACTATAATCATTCATTAAGCTTTAAAATTTTCTAAAAATATCATTTAAATAGTAGAATTATTATAATACACAATATCATGATATCAAATCTAACATAAAATATTAAAAAACAAATGTACCTATACTTGATATCAATACATTATTTTTTTTTTAATTTAATCGAGCGTAGTAAATAATAATTTATGTCCACGTATTAGCAAAATGTATTTAAAATCATATGTGATTAGTTTATTATATCATATATTTTAAATGGTTTGTTCATTTTTTATCTTTGAATTATTTTAATATTCAAAGACAATACATTTATATAATTAAAATAATTATATTTATATTATTTTATCATTGCATAATTTATTAATAATAATATGAAATTATTATACTCGTACTCTATACTGATTAATGTTTAACACCTTTTCCCCAATGGGATGAACAATTAATAATTACTCATTATTATTATTAAAAACCATCATCATTAGACCGTATTAAATTGAAATATAGGACAGATATTATGTCAAAACTATAGAAACATCAATTATTAAAGTAATTACTTATCGGAATGACTAGGATATATTATTATAGAGTTACTACCTAACAAGAAGATAGAAAATACGTCAATACAGTCAGTCTATATTATCATTGGTGACATTAATTAAGTTGAAACTAAATACATTCTACATCTATATAAATTTTAATTAATTTCAATTTTTTAAAAGGTTAAACGCTATATTATATATACATTGTATAAATAATATAATATAATATTTATAATTTTCATTCCACGTATTTTAATTAATTATTTTTTTTAAATGTTTTATGTGATAGGTATTTATTTTAGTAATACAGGTATGTAAATTTTTCTCGGAAAAATATTATGAATTCGTTCGGATGATGTCGAACATTAACAGGATGATAAGTTTTTATAAATAATAATTTTAATAATAATAACAACATTCGAATGAATATGAAAAGGAAACAATTACATAGTGGAATTTACAAAACAATTAAAAGCATGTAAAACGCGGTGGTATTCCGTTGAATAAAATAATATTATATGTAGCAATTTATTTTTAGTTTTCATAACATGATTTTAACACATTTTATAATATTACTGTGCAACTGACAACTTAATATAATTTTAACATACCTACCGCTAAATTTGTGACCCGATAACGTGATTTAGTTTGAAAATTATAACTTATAACTTATAACATACAAATGAGAAATTTTAAATTTCACGAAAGTGTATGTCTAAATGAACATGCAAGTGAAATGTAAAGAAAATTTAAATTTTAAAATGCATCACCTACATCTAATTTTAGATCTACAAATTATAATATACATTACATTTACTGAGTGTTTATATTATTATCATAATTATTATTATATTCGCATGTAGAATATTATTTTACTCAAAAGTCAATATTATGTTGTTTGAGTAGTTAAAGCTTGTTTAGTTGTTTGTGCGGCTATTAATTAATAGTCTGCATTCGTCGAATATTACCTATATACTTAATGACAATATTTATGTGATAACACACATATTATATTATATGTAATATACAATTTTAACATTATTCAATTATTTTTTAGTTAACTGTACACCGTGTACATGTTATACAAATCCTTACGTATTATGTATCCATCACTCCTTAATAACATCGATGCATACGTTATAATATATTATATTGCGTCAATGATAAATCATATTCAAACGCGTATACATAATAATATAATAAATTGTACATACTTCAATGGTTTCTCGAGTTGTAACGTATAATACACGGTACAATAACCTTTGACTAATACTTTAACGTCTATATCTATTGTCATCACTGGGGTTTTTATATATATATATATGTGTATACATATTAGTTTATAAGTTATTACGCAGAAGTAAATCGATGATCTCTGATTTCAGGAGGCAATGCTGTACGCCTTGGCAGACTCGTACTCGGCGCTTGGCAGAGACGCGGAAGCCGAGCTCTACTACAGACAGCTACTCCGGGTCAACCCAACAGACGTGTCCGCCTTCCTGACGTACGGCGATCTCTTGGCCAAAAACGTAATTGCTCGGGTTTTTTTTTACACACACACACACACACACACACATTTACACACACTCGTAATATGTGATTCAATACACTCGAAATATATGACAGTATATTGTGGTGCAGAGGTTTTCTACTCTGTACTATATATATATATTATATTCCGATACGGCGGTATGCCAATATGTATATAGAGATGCTTTGAGAATCATTCGATTTATTAACCCTGTCCCCTTTCCCCTTCTTCCACGGATCGAATCTCACCGACGTGTATTCATTTAATTGGTTTCTTGTCGTATTTTACCCATACCATTATATACCTATATATATATTCTCCGTTCGCATTTAGAAGCGACCCGGGGGAGGGTGACCAGTTTTTGTCGGTGGCGCGCGAGTCATACACATAACTGTTTCCCCTACTTAATCAACCACCAGTAATAGGTACATATAAACATGGAACGATACAATGCTCGTGTGCAGAAGTCGACCGCCTGGATCGCTTCTGAACGTGAACGGAGTATAGTATATAGATAAAATTAAACTCTAGAGACATCTCGAACACTATACACCTCCCTCGTTAAATTGAAATGGTTTGAACTTAAAATGTGCGAAGTGTTTTAACAAGTTTAGACTCGTTCCTACAAGTTACGATCGTCAGTTATCACTCGACTGTCGTTTTTGTATCCCGTATGCTATAGTCGCGTGTCTGTTAAACATAATAGTTTATACTCGGCGTAATCATTTCTTATCGGAAAACAATAAATAATATCTTTAACACTCATGTTTTTGGAAATTTATTTTTACACATAATTCATTTGTCGTTACAAAACAATATTTTCAAAAAAAAATCATATCTTTTTCGTTCTCGTTCTCGTTTTTTTTTTTTTTTTGCTTTTTTGAATGACAATATTAATTGTTTTATATTCATTAGTAGAATATCTTTTCAATAATTTCAATTAGTTACAGGAAGTATTAAAATTTTAGATGAATAGAAAAGTGGATATTTCGGGGCAGAGCCTGATTTACTAAATATATGGCCCAGGACAAAATAAAAAATAAATTTTTATTTCAACAAAATGATATATTACATTACATTAAATACATAGTTAGTGATATTCACCGATGGGCCCCTTGACCACGTGGGCCCAGGACAAATTTCTATTTTGTCCGTGCGTAAATATGGCCCTGTTTCGGGGGTACACCCGTGTCGTTACATTCCGCTAAAATATAAAATTAAAAATGTACGCTGTCATTCAATAAAATAACAAACCTTGAAATATGATAATGATAAAAATAAAAAAATGTTATTTTACAACGGCTTCGGATAAGATGTACGAAAAAAAATGTTATTTTATTAACATTTAAAATAACCATCTAATATCTAATGGTTTATTTAACCATTTTGAAAAAAAAAATTGTTTACCTCTGTCCTGTGTTATAAATAGATGCAATAGGTGAGTATGCGTCAGTCGTATACACACATAATTATAACTTAGAACGGTACCAATTTAATTCGCTCGGTGATATTAAAGGTATTCGTTATTAATCCTTTTTCAAACGATTTGTGTTGTTTAACTCCATTGTTGAGTCTCTATGACAGGAATGCAATATAATACATCTTCTGCAGACGAATCTATATTGTTCTTGAGTTCTTATGTATAATTTAATGTATTCATTTATATTGTGTACTAATTGTGTGTATAACGTGTATAACGTGTATAGTAGGTACATTATATTATATTGTAATGCATTCAAACACAATATGCGTATAGATTATAAACTTCGCTCGACTTCTAGACTATATAATAATAATAATAATAATAATAATGTTGGCTCTCTGGTCCCTGGCTAGTCCCTGCAGCAGCGGTAAATACGAAATTTACGCGCGCTCGAAGTATACTCGGTGTAAGCCGATTATACCACCGGTGTGTAATGATTTTAATTAAATTCAATGCTATCATCAATTTTGCCTCTACATTATACGCACGTATATATAATATAATAATATACACCGTATGTATTAAACACTATATATCATATATGTATATGAGTGACGTGATACGGAATAGGTACCTACACAACAACACAACACATTATTATATAGGTATCTATAAGAATAAGAGACTGTGGAAATGAAGAATAATATTATCATTATTGTTATAATATTATGTTCTTACGCTGAGCCGTAGTTGAAGTTTGAAAAGGACGCTTTTTTTAACTTGAATAACATTGTATGTTGTTTGATCTTATTCAAACCGGAAACAATGTCTTTTTTAATATTCATAATTACACAATGTATGCTACGGTTTATATTGTCATCGTATTCAGCTATATATTATTTATAGGTCATTTATATACACATTGTGCATAATATATTTTCGTTGTAACAATCTGATATTACATAGAAACTTAAAAACTTATATTTATTTATTTATAAACGCTTAAACGCGAAGAACTGCATATTACCTGCATGTTCTATTGCATTTGTGAAACGATAAAAATAATAATTGGTTTATCGATGAATAAAAAATTGTATAATATAAATTGTATACTGCTATAACGCGATTATTGCGACTTAAGAGTCTATCCGATCATATCGTACATTTTAATTTGATCCTAAAATTTACAAATTTTCTATCTATATTTTTCAAATAATTCAAGAAGCTTATTTACTAAGAGTATAAAAGCAGTTTCTACGAGTAAAAACTACATAAAAAATGCGTAACCGTTAAGAAAAATCCTGCTACGGAAAGGAAAAATTAGAGAATTAAAGGATTAAAAACTTAATTGAATTTTAATTATAAATTTAAATTTATTAAATTTATTATACTTTTACTTACGTATAAAATAGAAAAGAAATAACTTTGACAATATAGCTTTGAACATTATGTTATTGAATAAATTTATGCCACCGTCCCTTTCCTTTACGCTATTTAATTTTTTTTTTTTATTATTTAAATCAGCAACCGTTCTTAATAATTGTATAATATTTATTTATTTTTAATGAAAAAAACTCATGATAAAAAAATAAAACCAGCACATTTCGTTTTGTATACATTTACACACAGTCGCGTTGTTAAGGGCGACGAGCATCATACTTGGTAACATACAGACTCACTGCAATACGGTATAGGGTAGGTCGGGTATAGTCACGGTTGTGTTTGCCAAATAACACGTATAATATATTTTGCTTCGTCATCGTTAAATATAATGAGTATTATCTAAGTGTTACTCTATTCTACGATATTGATGGCGTGTAAATATTTCTAAAATGTTACAATATATAGATAATATATAGGTACTTTTTAATATTATATGTATACATCCATTATAAGAATTGGTATTTTTTCAATTTCACGAAACCGATAAGTTTTGCCGTAAAAAAATGTTCAACAAATATTTGTATTGTCAATTATATAAACTATAGACATGATTTAATTTTAAAAATAATTTTATTTTTTTTTCAATACATTATACTATTTTTGAATTTTTTTTCCGATTGACGTAGATTAGTTTTTTGTTTCTCGCTTAAAAAGCTTGAAAGTGAAACACAAAGAACGGTTTAAATTATTATACTATAAGTTCGAATTTGTTAATCTACGAGTATGTTTAATATATTTTTCGATTTTTAACAATTTTTATGTAATTTAAACAAAATTTTTACGCAGAATCTCAATAAGTAAAAACATTAAATACTATTATATGTTTCATGTATTAGAAAGCTGTATTAGTTTTTAAATTCTAATAATTTACCTATGGATTTATATAGTTGACGGCTTAAGATATAGGTATATCTAAATTTGCTTTGGACTTGATCGGTAGATATTGCTGGAGAATGAAAATTTCGCAAATTCATAAACGAATCGTTTCCAGGTTTAGCATTTTCCAAATATTATACATCTTGATTCTACAGCTCAAATTAAAAAAAAAAAACACAATTCCATTCTAAAAATAAATTAATAAAAATTTATAAAAACATAAGCTATTTTAGAACGATCTGGATAATTCATGTGTATCAACACGAATGAGTTATGAATATAACTTATTATAAATTAATTCACATAAATATAGTAACTAATTACTATAGTTTATAATATTGTTAATTATATTTTAATTATATTTTCATTAGCTTTCAAGCAATCATACAGGTATTAAAAACCTTTAAATTTAAAACCGGTAATAATTACTACTATAAAAATATCATTATTATAAAAACGAAACACAACGAAAATATTTAAATCCCGACCGGGTTCGTATAAAATAATAATTTTTTGACGTTTTGTCCGTCTGACAGAGGTCGAGAGTATCCGAGGCAGAAGAATGGTACAGCAAAGCGCACAGGACAGCGCCCAACGACCCGGCGGTGCGGACTAGATATGCTGATTTCCTGTCTTCCGTAGGCAGATTGGACGATGCGGTGGAGCAGTACAAAGCGGCCGCAGCGCTGGCTTCCGGTGATCATGAGATCGTGGTCAAGACGGCCACGACGCTGCGCAAAGCCGGCCGGACGTTTGACTCGGAAAAGTACTACAGATGGGCCGTGCAACTTTACCCTCAGGTGAATTCATGTGCAGCAGATTCGTTTAAATTTTAAGTTTTTATCATTTTTGAACACATTTTTAAGTGAATTATACTATTGAATTACGTACCATCTGCACGATATAAAATATTACATAATAAACAATTATCTATATAAATAATTTAAAACACAATATTCACACATATAATATACCGTAGTACCTACTTGTGTATACGTTTAAGTCGTAAAACTTGTGGTAATGTTTTTCATGCTCCGTTCGTGTGAATCAATAACATCACAATAATATTTCATTTTTAATTCTGATAATTTTTTTCAATTTCACTTTAATAATAAACATAAGGTATACCTTCATTATAAAACAACAGAATTAGTGCATTTTTGATATTATTTTACCGTTGAATTATGCACATACGCATTTACCGTTAATGAGGGTTATTTTCTATACTTACCAATAGTAGTTCTTGGTCCCTTGTTTTGGATCTAAAAAATATCTCGACGGTCAGAAATAAAAAATGTCATTTTTCATTTTTATAATAGGTATTTTCGTCTAAAGCCCGATTCAAAGCCCTAGAGGGTTTAATAATTCTCAAAACCACAGCAATAACGTTAGTTTTGTAATAATATGAGTCATCGTTTTAGGAGATTTTATCCGTATATAGTTCGTAAAAAGTCACACTGTTGTTTTTTATATAGATATAGTTATATAATTAAACTTCAATTTTTGCCAAGGAAAAAGTTTTATTCGTTTAAAATATATTATTACTAATAAAGAAAGTTGAATTATTTGCCACAACGGATATGTAATAATAATGATGTAGTATTAATTAATATTAAATTCCCCTCCATCTTCTACACCTAGTCACGTCCATCCACGCGTGAATATAAAATACATAAATATTATAAATTATAATAACTGCCTATAACGTTATAAATAACAAATAGTTTGATGTTCGTTATAGTTTCATATCTACTTAACTGGTGAAAACGGCATTAAGCCACGCGTATTAATAGCTTACGGAAGAATAAGCAGCGCTAGGACGGTCGACATATTCCTACCTAATCGTAATGCGAATAAAAAATAATTTAATAATAATTGATAATACACTATTCAACGTTAAAAACGTGAGCGAAAAGACAGATAACTTGGTTCGTTTAATATAATATGAATATTAAATTTTATTCAAAAATGACATTATAATAATTAGGTTACTATTTTTTTTTTTTTTTACGATGAGTAAATAATATATACAATATACATAAATTATTTATACATATATAAGTTTTAAAACATTATTATTATTCTGTTACTGATCATTCAACAGGTGGTTCGGTGTACTATATTATAATAAAAGCATAAACACCTACTATCGAGAGTTTTTTTGAACGTCACGGTTTACGGTAAAGTAAATTTTACGTTATTTGACAACTAAATGCCTTTGGGCGTTATCGATTTCAGGATATAATATAGTAATTATATTCATACCTATAGATTTAATTATTTTACCAGAAAACCCAGAGAAATATGTATGTCCAATGCACTGCCTTTTAAATGATAAACGGGTTTTCTTCGTATGTATATATTTATATATATATATTATATATACCTATATAAAATATTAGGTACTTACTAAGCCGAACCTGAAAGAGTAATTGAATATTTTACTAGTCACGCTAATAATATAAGTAAAATTCAATCATCGTGAATAAGTCACGTATTGACTGTAAAAATCTAATCTAAATTCTAAATAACAATTCGATACGTGTAATCATGACACTGTGGATTTTTGATTTTAGATTCTGAGCAGAGCAATGATAATATACTAATTTTACAGTGTGTATTTTTTTTTTTTATGTGCTTATTGTAAAAAAAATGCTCTGGTTTTAAAATTTCATTATCTGGTAATAATGTTAATCTAATTATTACTTTGGGAGGTTAAATAAAAATAGTTTTCAAAACAATGGGAATAACAAAAAATAAAATTGAAGAAAAAAGGGAATTTTCACGCTAAACTAATTACAATAAAATCAATTTTCTTACTGTATTGTTATTCAAAAATTATTAAGTATGACATAACTTGTTATTACTGTCATTTAAAAATACTAAACATAAGTATAATTTTTTTTTAGACATTTTAAGTTTAAAATTGAAAGAAGTTGTATACTTAAACAAAGACTAACAATTTCAATTATTTGGTTGTAATTAAAAATACTATTCAAGGGTACTTGAAACTTTGAACGTTTATTATTAATTACCCTACATTAAACAATAACACTTTCAAATGCAATGTTTACATAAAAATGTATTCACTCTACCGTATTATTATAATAGTAAAATAAATTACTTTAATATCCTTATAGTATAAATATATCATAAAATAACTTAGAAATATAAACTAACAGATCGTATTTCGTATGCGACGATTTGAATTCAAATTTAATAAATACATCGTAGCAGCTGGACTACTATAATAGCTAAGAGAAGTAAAGATTTAAGGAGCAAAGTTTTTGTCAGTATACTAATAAAACTACGCAGATCAATATAATAGGTTTATTTATATTTTTTTTTTATTAATAAAAATAAAAGATGTATTTATTTATTTATTTGGTAAAAAATATAAAAATTTGATCGTGTCAGATCCTAGTTTTACGTAGGCATTTATTTTGTCTTCGTGATAAACATTATTTGTTTAAATACATTTAAAACCATATGAATATAACATTTTTTTTGTTTTAAATTAATTTTTGCTACATGATATAATTTCCTTAGTCTTAGTGCTATGTGCAATGTGCACGTTATCCAAATCTTATAAATGTTTTGTGCATTTAATTAAATTCATAACTTTAGCTATAATATCATGCCGTTGGTGTTTCCCCCCATCGGCGACACTAATTTATATTTTAACGGATATTATGTTATTTTTTTCCACAGGATGCGGCGAGCCATAGCAACCTAGGAGCCATACTTCACATGAACAACAAATTAGATGAGGCAGAACGTTCATACAAAAACGCACTGCGACTGCAGCCAGACGACGCGACCACTTTGGCCAATCTCCGAAAACTCAAAAACGTCCATCACCATCGGCAAACGGTCAAATGAACGCGATCTGTCAAATTATATAGGTTTATCCGCGTGGTCATCGTATCGTCGCCACTTTCCTACAATATAATATAAATTATATAAATTATATTATATTAATTTCGTTCTTTTCCATTGAATATTTATGCTTTTTCGTATTCTTTTGTTTTGTAACAATATTTTATGATGTTAAGTCTTTCTTTACGTTTTTTTTTTCCAAAATAATACTCGTTGATATTATTATAATATTATATAATATATATAAATATATATACATAAATTTTATGTATTGATGTTGCATTGCTTTATAGTGCATTATTGTGAACCGATCCGATCCGCTCATTTCCTATATTCTCCGAGATAACAATGTATGTTTACCAGCTCGAAAAATGTATGCGGGAATTTATATATTACGTCTATTTTTAATAGTAAAATACTTTTAACCAGTGGCAGATTTAAGGGGGGGGCAGAGGGGCCTGAGCCCTCCTTCGCCCATAAGATGTATGAGAATATAACTGTGACGTAAAACTTATAATCACGATTCACGAAAAATTTAGGCCCCCCCCCCCCCAAACAAAATCTAGGTCCGCCGCTGCTTTTAACGTTTTTTTTCCACATTTTTAATAGTAATTTCTAATATCATGCAGATCCCTGTACGCATGTATTGCATGTGTGCTTGCATTTTCTTTTACCTATACTTATACTAATATTATTTTATCAACATCATACCTCGGTAGGAGGTCGGAATCCTCTATCCTCAATCACACCCAATACCTACGACAATACGACAAAAAAACTTAATATTTTCCATAATTTCACATAATATTCAAAAAAGTTGTAATAAGCCTAACTTAAATACATCATATTTATTGTTCTCTCTCCTTCGTAATTTTCAAACTCGTAGTACGTGACTTGACGGCTGTTATTGAAATAAATAAAATATAAATCCACATCGTCATATTATTTACTTTTAAGTACGTATTTAACAATTTAACATCAGTTGACTGTACCTACCGTCGACGCGACAAAAATAGGTCTCAAAGGTATTAATACGAGTAAATATTATCACTATGTTTATAACTTTTTTTTCGCTTACTACCTACATATTTATGTATTTTACGGGTCGTTGCAGTCACTAAGTAACACTTGAGTAAACTAAACCAAAACTATTAAAAAAATAAATAAATAAATAACTCAGAAAAATGTTATAATAATTTTTAATGACTTACATACGGCATCTGCACATATAATATCAAGCTATCTGAATAAACATTATTTGATAAACAATTATACGTACCTATTAAAAATTCGTCGTTTCATTTTTTAATAACAATAGCATACATCGGCGCGCCTTTGTACGTATATGTAAGTATAAACATTAGTAGTATTATAATAAACGAACGACAATTTAATTCGTTTCCCGTACAACCGCGTCTTTTTGGCCATCCGCAGTTCTGCATACCTACCGACAGTCGAGCACGTACCATGCAGTTTGATTATTCTATTATACATAGTATTTTAAAGACTGACCTTACTGGACAAAATTATAGTATTGTTTAGTAAGGCCGGGTTGTGCCCAAGCGGATGGCACTTAGGATACGTGTGTTTGGTGTAGGTACGAGTGTAGAAAAATAAATCGCCGAGTTATATTTTATCACTTTATTCGCTTAAAAGACGGACGACAACTGACACTCCGTCGTATCGACGAAATTAACATTATACAGATAATCTTTGTATTAATCCGATTACGATCATCATATGGAAAAACCTTTCAATCGTAATCAGAGTGTACTATAATAATGTATATAGCTAATAAGATAAACATATATATAATGCAATTTTCAATATTGCTACAGTTCGGCCTTCCTGACCACATTGTCGTCTCAACAATATATATATAATTTTATAATTTTTTTTTTTATATAACAAAAAAATTTATATTTTGTATGAAAACTTAAGGGGAATAATGTACAAATAATTGGAAAGTAGTTAAATTATAAAAGTGTTTAATTGTAGGTTCAATTTACTTTAACCTAATAGAAATTATTATGAGTTATTTAAGGTAATAACTAATAACACTGTTTTAATTGTCAAACACTATTTTATACTTAAAAATATATATTAGAAAATAAAGAAATTAGTACAACATAAATCATTTAATTATTCTTGCTCTTCATAAAATTATCGAGTTGTTCATCTAGTTCATCTTTATTTGGCATCTTTTTTTCATTATTCCTACCACCTCTGCCACTACCTCCATCTCGTCCTCTGGTGTTGCCACGACTATTACCACGACCCCCTCTATAATTACCTCGGTTACTTCTAACTCCACCATGAGTACCTCGGACTGGCAATTGGACGGGTCTACTCAGACGTGTAGCAAGATTGGAAACTGTAGATAAGTCTGTGACGAGTTCAATCTTCATAGGACGTCCATCCAAAGGAACGTTGTTATATTGACGAACTGCTTTTAATGCAGCATTCTTACTATCAAAAACAATATCTGCTGTTCCTAATGATCTACCTGATCTATCATAGTGAACTGTAGCAGTTTTTAAAGACCCAAATTCATCAAAAATTTCCTGTATATCTTCTGATGTGACTCCAAAATCTAAATTTGATATGACTATCTTATGAATATTGGTAGTAAATAAACCACCACTCCTTTGTTGTATTTTAGGTCCTTCATACATATCGCGAGTCCAAGAACCATTAACATCACCCTTAGAATAAGGACTGAATCCATTTGAACGCCTGGCCATTGGTCTGCCTCTACGCATTGGGCCTCCGCCACCGCCGGTCGCACCATTTGATCGGAAATTCGATCCTCCACCACCGCGTCTGATACCACCACCTCTAGAGCTGCCTTGTCTTCCGCCGCCACGACGTCCACCGCGAGACGTTGACCGTTTGCTTTTGATTAGTTCGTCCAAGCTTAAATCCATCTTGAGTAAATGTCGGTGTATTATTGATTCACAAACAAAATGCAGGAAGTTTAGATTCGTGTGAAGAAAACTTAGTAAACGGGAACTACGCTATAAACAACAAAAACTTTAACAAAAATGGCCGCAACGCAAACAACCGCTGATCACACGAAATATCACAATGTTTAATGTTACGTTATTAGTCCGGACGGTTCCATGGTTGCAAATACTCACTATGGCGACTAGCTTGTGTACTCGCATCGGTATGTACCTCAGTGTATCCCCCTGGATTGTACTTAGCTAAAATAGGTTTATTAGTTAATGTTTTTTTTTTTAATATTTCGAAAGATTTCTCCTGTTCTTTTCCTCATATGAACGGTATATTTTTAGATAATAAATCCGTAATTAGTCGTGCAATAACGGCAAATCCTTTAATAAATCGACGAAAAAAACTAACTAGACCTATGAACCCTCGTACCGTTCTAACATTTTTCGGTGTAGGATAGTTTTCTACTGCCAAAATTTTCCTTTTTCCGGGTTCTATGCCACCACTACTTATTTCAAATCCCAAGTATTCTAACCTACGCATAAAAAATTTGCATTTTTCTAGCCTAATAGTGAGCCCTGCGTCCTTGAGTGCTTCTAATACAAGTTTTAGTTTTTTAATGCCTTCTTCCACATCCTTGCTAGGTATAATTATGTCGTCTAGATATGCTAGGGCTACCGAAAATAAAAGATTACCTAATGCTAAATTAACCATTAGCGAAAAAATTGCCGGGCAGTTTGTCGGTCCGAGGGCATTCGTTTAAATTGATAGTGCCCATCCGGGGTAACAAACGAAGTTTTTTCCCGCGTAATAGGATCTTTTATAGGTACTTGATAATAACCACTAAACAAATCTAAATTAGTAAAAAAATAGTTACCATATAACCGATCCAGTTGGTCATCAATACGAGGTAACGGAACAGTCTTCTTGTTGAGCTCTCTGTAATCGACGCACATTCGAATATCGCCGGTCTTCTTATTAACCGGTTTTGAACATCGATAACACACTATAGTTAATTTTTTTGTACAATTTTTTGATAAATGTCCAGTATCTCGACATCGAAAACAAATAACCGTCGATTTCGTCGTAATACGATTATTTGACAAATGACTGTTATTTTTACTATTCACGTGTTTAATTAAATTCTTATCCGATTTTGTATTAGGATATTCGTTTTTGTCTCGTATATATTCGCTTGCGGCAATTAAATGTGGTAATAACTCAGTCGGTCGTTGGTATTTAATTAGAGGACCAAGATAGTCCCGATATCGATCATTTCCCAATCCGCTAACTACCCACTGTATAATTTCGGCGTCACTCATATTTCCACGGTTACATTTTGCGATTTTTTCATAAAAATATTCGATTATGTTCTGTCCATTTTTCCGAGAAAAGTTTTGTGCATCTAATTTTAGTTGCATCACGTCTTCTACCGTAGTTGACGGAAAATTATCTTTTAACAGTTTTACCCAATCGAACCGAGTTCGATCGGCTCGGGGTAAACTGTTCCGCCAAATCTTGGCCACACCAGTAAGTTTTGCTAACGCAAAATGTTGTACAGCCACATCGTCCCAATCATAAAGTATAGTAAATTCTTCAATTTTATCGATCCACTTATCAATCGTCATAGTCGAGTTTATCGGGTTAAATTCCGGTAAAGCACCCGACATATCGCCTAACTAGCGACGGTGTTGTGTTACTATCTCGGTACCGCCATCAACAACATTTTCACCACCTTCAGCCATTGCCATGCAATACTCCAGCCCTGTTGTGGTTATATATAAAAAATCGACTGGTACACTGTAACTTCACTCCAACGAGCCGCTCGTCGCGTATATTCGCGATTTTCCGTCGATCTAAGACGATTATAATATCGATCAACCCCAGTTATAAATAACCTGGTCCGAAACGGCTAAGTGTTCTACGGAACAACCAACACAGTGCTACGTTACTGCCTCACCAAAATAAAACGTACTTTTTTTTTAACGTCGCGTACAACAACAAAACGAAAAAAAAGTCGCGTTAACAAACCAGTCACCAACTCCGTACGACATCCAATACTCATACACACACACACGCGGAACCCCACACCTGAACTGTAAAGACTGACCTTACTGGACAAAATTATAGTATTGTTTAGTAAGGCCGGGTTGTGCCCAAGCGGATGGCGCTTAGGATACGTGTGTTTGGTGTAGGTACGAGTGTAGAAAAATAAATCGCCGAGTTATATTTTATCACTTTATTCGCTTAAAAGACGGACGACAACTGACACTTCGTCGTATCGACGAAATTAACATTATGCAGATGATCTTTGTATTAATCCGATTATGATCATCATATGGAAAAATCTTTCAATCGTAATCAGAGTATACTATAATAATGTATATAGCTAATAAGATAATCATATAACGTATATATTTATAATTCAATTTTCAATATTGCCATAGTATGTACCTACTTAAAAGTGTATTATATTAAACGATATGACGTGTTTTTTAACAAACATAATATGTATGTGTAACGTATTTATATGCTTACACAATTTTCATCGAGACGTAGTGAAAAATATTCATATTTTTATTATTTTCGTAATTCCCATTTTTATCCGGGGACTTTAAACAAGCACGCCGTTTATACCGCGACAATAATATGACTACAGTAAAAAAACGTAGCCTGTGTAAAAAAGTCTCCAGAGATTTACTCTTTAGAATATATGAGGTAGCATGATATTTCTCAAAATAATATTACATATTATATTATAGTATTGTTACTTAAATAAAACTCTTCCGTTTAACTCCGTAGATTGTATAGCTTAGGTACCTATAAAACAATAAGTAACACGAGTATTTTTTTTATTTTTTATTTTTTATTCGCGGTACCTTTAGCTTCAACTACTAAGGTTATTAATTACAAGCTTCGTACTTGAGGATATTATAATGACAACGACGATGTTTTGTTTTTCCAACGGTAAAGTTTTTCGTTCGAACTGTAATAATAATATATTAAACTAAAAATACGTACCTGTATATTATAATAAAATTATGTGGCTAGGTAAAATATTTTTTTAAAGCGTAATTTTTTTTTTTTACTTTGTTGATGATATTACAAATAATAATAATAATAATAATAATACTGTGCGTCTTGAACGGAAAACTTTCGAATTCCACTATAATAACTAAAACAAAAAATAAAATCTAGCTAAATAAAATACACATTATGTATTCATTGAAACTATAGTAGTTTTATGGGCTGGGCTTTAGTTGGATTCAAATCATAAACAAAAGGATGATATTATTTTAACAACTTATCTTGTATGGAGATTCGAAAATTATGTCTTTATATTATTACCATAATTCAATTCGTGTATGAAACAATGTTAATTTGTACGTAGAAAAATTGAAAATTGTACTAATGGTTCCTTATAAAGTTATAAGTTATTTTATTAAGTACCTACTTAAATAATTAGTTTATAGTTAAAAATGCATACAATTTTTAATTTTAATACTCAAGGTTTGGAAATTGAATACATGATTCATCGTAAATTTTTTATATTGAAAAAATGTTGATGTAAAGCCACATATTAGTTGTATGAGAAATTGTTTAAATTTTAATAACATTGACAATGATTGCAATTTTATCAATAAGGTATAAAATATATTATCTGTAACAGTTTTCAACAGTGATGACATGGTTAACAAACACGAAATACATTAGTTATTAATGTTATCAGTGTATGTTAAATGCTATTTCCATGACTGCATAGTGCATAGTGCATATACGTGTAGATTGTAAATTTTTATGCGGACCGATGAATATCTAATTGAATAAACCTATTGATTTTTATGATGCATGTTAATTTTTTTTTTTTTTTAATTTCCATCTGATGTCACCTTAAGGAACACTTAAGAATGTATACTATTCATTTTTATTTATTTATAAGATCTATTGACTTTTATGTGTAAAAACACTGTATTCTTAAAATTGGTACACATATATGAACATCCGGCTGCATCTGAGTTGGGTCTCGAATTTAAAATTGCTACACTAGTTGGGTCCCGGACTTTTTTTTAGATACTATACTAGTTCGGTCCTGAATTATTTTAGGTACAACACTAGTTCTTGAATATTTTTTGGTAAGTACCTATACTACACTATACTAACATTTTCCTTTTCATTTTAACAGACTTAGAACTGTTTGTGATCTATTTAGATCACAGGTATGGTTAAGAATGTTTTTTACAGTTTTTTTTTTTAAATATTAAAAATGTTAAAAACCAAATATAAAACTACATATTATATGATATAAATATAGCCATATAGGTGTAAGCGAAAAAAATATTAGAAATATAAATTATTAAAATTTTGTAAAAAAATAAATTACTTTTGTGTTGGTAAAAATATTAAAAAATGTTCATAATATTTTTAGTATTTTTTCACTTACACATGTATGGCTAATTTAAATTAAATAATATGTATTTTTATACTTGGTTTTTTAACATTTTTAGTATTTTTTCACTTACCTATATGGCTATATTTAATCATAGACAGCAGAACTGTCTGTTAAAATGGGAATGAAAATATTAGTATAGTGTAGTATTTACCAAAAAATATTCAGGAACTAATGTAATACCTAAAATAATTCAGGACTGAACTAGTGTAATACCTATCAAAATCCAAGACCGAACTAGTGTAGTACCTATAAAAATCCGGGACCTAACTAGTACACTACCCGGGATTAGCCCCTATATGGTAGTTTTCACCAAAAATGCCCCTCGACGTTACCGCTACTGGTGGATATTTTTACGCAGGGCTTACTAAGCAGGCGCGAACAAAGCGCAGCAAATGTAAATTAATTACTCATTTGTGTATATTATAAAATTAATTAAATACTGTAATTTAAGTGCCAATGTAGAAAACCACTGTTTTTCTGAAATAGTGTCACTAGTTGCGCCACTGTCGAAGATTACTTTTGTTGAAAACTACTATAGTACTCAAGACTCAACTAGGATGCGCCAGAACATCCATGTTTTTCGGTCATTTATTTTTCAAAGAATATCAAATACAAAAAGATATAACGATAGATAATACCATGCAGGATATAATGTCATAATTATTAGAAAAGAGACTGCATCCGAAATGGTTCCCATACCTGACAATTGACGTCAGAATAATTAAAAATATCTTATAAATAATTATTGGTTGCTGATATTTTATGCAACACACATCTCAATTGGTTCGAGATATTTATTTTTTTAGAACACATCAAAATTGATTCCTATTAGATTTTTAAATTGCAAATTATAAACAGTTTTTCATTTTATGTACTTTAAATTTTATAAAAAAGATGAAATACAGCACCATAATTCAAGTTATCTAAAAAAAATTTCCATAATTTAAGGACACACAAAAAACAAGTTGAAAAAAAAAATAGAATATAAACGTATAAATATTTCTTACCACATAAGAAATAAACTTAATGTAGACGGTCCACAAGTTTATGTACAATTGAAAGAAAAAACTAAATTTCTTTTAAAATTTCAGAACCAACTCGGAAGTATCTTTTTTAACAAACTGGGAACCAATTCGAAGTTTTAGAAGCTTACACCGCAACGAACATAGGAGGTAAATAAGTAGTGTGAGTAAACTATGAAAATAACTTTTCTAATTTTTGTTTTCGTTTGTTATTCTTTTTTTTTTTTGTTTGTTTTTTTTTTTTTTTAACGCCGTATACATTTAATTTATTTGTTTACATGTATAACACATATAAATAATAATAGTGATTAATAAAAATCATCTGTAAGGTAGGTAAATGTTTCGTTTTCACAGTTACAAATATCTCATTTTACTTGATAATATAATAATAATAATAATAATAATATATGTCAACAGACGTAATACAATTAAAATTATTTGAAAAAAAAACAGAAAACACATATATAATGTATGTATATTACTATCGTGAATTTCTGAGGGGAGAAACGGGTCGAGTGGTAAAATTATACCTCGTACATCATAATATATATATAATAGTAGTTATACCTACTAATATTACTATTTACTAACGATTTTGCTAAGTACATAATATATATATAAGTGAAATGGTAGGTATATCCATTGACATTAGGCATACCTCCCCCCATTACGAATTGTCTAACAATTTTGTGTGTAATTGCAAATGGGGTGTATGATATTTATAAGTGTACGTGAGTACAAACCACTGCAATTCACACACGATATTAAAATTTGTCGAAAGAAAGGCGGCGAGTTACAAAATAAAATAAAACAAAATGTAAAAATAAATAAAAACTTTTCCTATTTCGTACACATAATATAATATTATAATTAGTATTTAAATATGAACATCTCACGTACAATATCTAAGTCTATATACACAACAGTCTTTAATAAAAAAAAAAAAAAAATTGTATAATATAATAAATCAAATTATATATATATATATATATTATATACTTAATTTTAAAATTAATATATAATAAACGATCACCGTACAAAACGAACAAAATAATGTTTTAAGGATATTCCACCCTGTTCTATCACATATCATATTATTTTTTTTTCGCTTTTTTTTTGTTGGTTAAAATTTTTACACGCGCCCGCGATACAAAAAACGAAAAAAATACCTCGGTGGCCATGTTATCAAAATCAACTAATAAATGTCACTACATAACAATAGTTGCGTAAGAATAGCGTGTGTGTGTGTGAGAAAGAAAGAGAGAGAGAGAGAGAGAAGAGAGAATGAGAGAGTGGTGTGTTTTCGATTAAATTGCCAGACGAAGAGTCAGATCAGATTTATAGACTAAAAATTTGTTGGTCCAAACTGGCGTAAAATCATCCTGCACATAGGCATGCTACAAAAACCTCGGTGCTTTTATTTCACATGGATTCGAGCGAACGAATTTCTACAGGTTCTGACATTTTCTATAATTTATATTTTTAAACTATCTAATACATTAATTAAATACAATACAGACATACACACACTTATATGTATAAATACATACGCCTATGGCAGTGGAAACGCGTATAAATCCTTGGGGGAAAACACTAAAAGACTACCATGTATACATATATATATATATATGTTTATTATTTAAACAAAATATATAAGAATAAAAAATATAATAAACAGTCCAGGAAGACACAATAATAATGAAATCATGTTAAAATACGTAAAGTACGTATAGTCATTATAAACGCAGGCCATTTTTATCTTATGCAAGTTATCTGTTATTTTAAGCGAATAATAATTATAATAATAATAGTAATAAATTATATACATACGATCAGTCGTGTTTTCGAAAGTTTAAGACAATAATAATACAGATCAATTCGGTGCGCGCCAATAGTTGAAAGTACAGTCGAAAACAATACTATTAACGTACGTCGTTGTAACTTTTACTGTACTGATGAACTCTCTCGTTTTGTGTGTATATCGTTGCATAATTTGAAATCGAAATAGATTAAAAAGAAAAAATTATAATAAATTACACCGATAAAGTTCACAACAAAAATCACCAAATTACTATTTAATACAGAAAAATAATATTTTCTCTGTAATTAGAATTTATGAAAAATAATTATTGTATTTCCATCAGGCATGTATTTTTTATCTATCAATATAATGTATTGTGCATTGTATAATATATTGTGTGATTATTTTAAACTTGAATTTGATTTTGTTCAATATCAAAAGAATGTAACAAAATAATAAACATTAATTTCAATAATTTAATTAATACAATAAATTAATTAAAAAAAAAAAAAAAATACATAAATGCTATTTGTTTTTTTTTTTTAGCTAATTCATTATACAAATACTATACATGAATTTTTGGTACTGTATCACATTAAAAAAGGGTTTTGTTCAATTGTAAGTAAACATTTTGACACAATTTTAAAACTGATTTGTCTGTAAAAGAATTACGAAATGATTTGAGGTAGATTTGATGGTTATCCGCGTTTACACAAAGATAAAAATGGCGATAGATAAATTTATAAAAATACGTAATTAACTAATTATACATTATTGTATCAGATAAAAAATATTTGTCACTTTATTTTGTTTTAATTTAATCTAATAAATCTGTCAAAATAAAGTTATAGTTAAATTCTACAAAGATTTTGTTTAGAAAAAAAAAACAAAATAAAAACAATGTCAACGGAAACAATATCATTGAATTTCTGACACTATTCAGCACAGATATCTACTATCACCTGAATTGAATTTAAGAATTATATTCTTTCCCTTTGAATTAATCACAGTTATTCGATTTTTACATTGAAAACAAGTATAAATCATCTCTTTAACATTTTATACCATTTGATCATGTTATGTTTATTGCCACAGGACTTTGACCTATACATACCCCAATCATGTCATCTTGTTCTTGTTTCGTTCGATTGGAATGGGAAGTTGGCACCCGTGCAACAGGTTGTTGTACTGGTGGTGGTGGTGGGTGATTATGCAATGAATGCAATGAGCGTGGAGGTTGTGATTGTATTGGTTGATATGGGTGATGTTGTGGATGTAGGAACGGCAAAGAGGTGGGTCGACAGTGAACCAATGCACCGACAGCGGATGCTGGGTTCATTGGGTAAACTGTAGCATGATGAGGCAGATTGTGTCTAGCCATTGGTGCCGTTTGATAACCGTGGTACATTGAAGCGATCGGTGGAGGATCACAATCCATTGTAGTTCTACCTCGGCACTGGTCTGATCGCAATCTTATTGCTAAAAAAAATAAACTAATTAGATTAAGCATTAACGTATTATTAATAATTACTAAACAAAATAATTTAAAGGAAATAAAAACTTAACAAAAATTCTTTAACATCAAACAAGCAATACTACTAAGATAAATCAGTGCAAATACGATGTACGTATTAAATCTAAAAATATAAATAATAAATAGAAATAACTAAGAGCCATTTTGTTTTTAATTTCAAAACATAAAAACAAAATAAGTTTTAATTAAACTTTAGTTAACACTTTGATCAGTCTTGAATGTTAACAAACGAATAAAAAAAATATCTTCAGATTATGTTTATCAAGAAAATAATTTAAAACCTATTTAAGAAATATTATATGTTTACATTTCATAAAATTTTCAATGTAAATAATATAAATACTTCATAATCAAAATAGTTAAACTAATAATTTTATAAACAATACTCTTACGTTTACAAATTAAAGAAAAAACTAATAGCTAAATAAATAATACCAAATTAATTTAGTTGTGTAGTAAAATAAAATGAATTACTGAACTGAAAAAAAATAAATTTCTTAATTCTTGATAAATTAATAGCATTTTTCTTTAAAGTTCACACTAAGTTTATATATTATACATCATAATATTACCAACAATTTAATTAAATACACATATTATCATGAAATCTTTATTTATGTCTCATAGTTTTATATTAATTATTAAAATACGTAATTAATTTTAACAAAAGTATAACATAAAATCTTTGTTAAACTAATTTAACCATATTTAAATATGGCCAAAATTGAGTATAAAAGTATATGTAAGTAATTTGTTTTCATCAAGTAAATTGTAACTAAGTAAAATTTTTAAAAATTGAACAACTTCATATTCTTAATTTTTTTATTATTCGACCATTATTTGGGCAATGGGTACAATTTAATTTAAGTATTTAAAATGCTTCAAAAAAATATTTTAATTAATTATTTAATAAAATAATATTTACTTGAATGCAATTTTTCTTTAAAGTACCTTTAAAGTAAAATAAGTACTATGTTATTTGAAATAAGGACAAAATTTTAACTATATATTTTTACAAAAACGATTTACAAAATTGCATTATGTACATTAGATTTAAATTTCCATGATCTAAAAACTTCATCATCAAAACATTAGTTAAAATACATCTACCTAAATAGTAAAATATTAACTTTATACCAATTGTATATGTTTTTAGTACAAGATATAACTGTTTTTCTTCTCTAAAATAACTATTAAGTTTAATACTATTATACACTATATACAAACAAATAATGTACAAATTTAAACTACAAAAAATATGTTTATAATCTCATATCTACTTAAAAAAAAAGTTATAATAAGATGATATTGTGCTTAAAAGAAGTATGATTTTTCTATCAAATTATGATTCATATTGTCAAATATTAAAGTTTAATGGCATGTGTGTGTATATACATTTATCTAATATACAGTTTAATAATTAATGTTATTACTCAAAATTAAATAATATTATTTACACAAATACACGTCACATTATTAAGATTAGACTTACACTTTTTTTTGAAATCTAATACGTTGACCCAAAGTTTAGCAATAGTCATCGAGCGTAAAAATGTGTAGGGAAAGTGTTTCCTTCAAGGTAAGCAAAAAAAAAAAAAAAATAATAATAACAATAGTACATAAATAAATATTAAAATATTAATCTTAAAAATATCAGTAACAATGTCTATAATTTTGTTTTGTAATTAATATTCAAATTTAATAATAATTAAAAAAAAAAACACATACACAATATAAACATATCCTTAACATGAATTAAATATTAATTAATGGTATTCTTACCAGATGATTGCACATTAGTATCTCCTGGATTACTACTAGGTAAACTATTAAATGGTGGACTAGCACCTAAGCTATGTAGTCCAGCTTGAGCGATACCACTAGCTGTATTAGTGCCCTCTTCAGAAGTTCGCTTGAAGAAGTTGTGTTGTAAAGCATAATATGGTGTAATTCGAGTTTTTGGATCATAATCCAGCATTCGTACAATAAGATCCTAGATAATTTTATAAATTTTACAATGTGTCAAACACTAGTTTTATTATTGAACTATTAGAAATACTTACTTTAAATTTAAGATAGTCAGACACTGAATGTCCTGGTTCACCTAAACGCCTAGCGTATGGACCTCCTGTTTCGACACCTAATATATCATGTAATCGTCGACCACCTGGATTTCTATACTTTTTGGCATCTTTAGGTTTTTTTAAAGTGTACGAATCGACACCAGGCATTTTATCAAAATATTTGTGAGCTTTCTGTGCCTGATCAAGTATATGTTTAGGTGGCATGCCAAGAACTTCGATAATTTTATTCATCTGATCTACCTAAAAATTAAAATTAAATTAGTTAACATTTTATTATTTAACACTATTTAGATTTTTAATAAAACATACTTCATTCGTTCCGCTAAATAACGGTTCACCTGTATGCATTTCTACTAATATGCATCCTAAACTCCACATGTCAATAGCCAGATCATATGGTATACCAAGTAAAACTTCTGGTGAACGATAAAATCGAGATTGAATATATTGATATATCTATAATAAATAAGTTAGTTGAACATTACAATTTTTAAGGGAAAATGTAATTTTGGTAACTTACTCTTTGGCCAAGTTGACAAGATGATCCAAAATCTACTATTTTAATAGCTGATCTTTTAGGATTGCACAACAATATGTTTTCTGGTTTTAGATCACAATGTATGATGGACAGGTCTGGCGTGGACAGGAACAAAAGAGCCGTGCATAGTTGAGCAGCAAATTTGCGTGTAAGATTTAAAGAAACACCTTTAAAATTAGTGTTCCTAATCAAATCATACAAGTTATATGATAATAACTCAAATACCAGGCACAGATGATTACGCCACATAAAATGACGCTTGAGTTTAACTGTAAATAATTATTATTGTTTATTAAATTTACCAAACTACAAATTCTTATATTTTTCACATACCAATATAATATTTGTTGTCAACATCAGCTCTATTCATCATTTCTAATAGTCTTACTTCAATTTGAGCTTGATTTAGGAATGGTTTTTTGTTCTTTATTATTTTAATCGCTACATAACAATCTTCTTCCTCGTCACGAGCTTTAACAACCTAAATAAATAATAAAAAATAATTTTTTCCTTTAGCTGATAATTAACGTTTGATAAATAATGTAACTTACTTGTCCAAATGATCCTTTGCCTAGTAAGGATATGATTTCATAGCGATCTAAAAACTTTTCACCACTTCTAATTATATAATCATGATTGTCATCATCGTGACCATCATTATATACTCTTCTTTCTTTTTTATTGGCTACAGGACCTTCAACGGGGGCCCCATTGTTTTGAGGTTGACTACTCAACCCAACTGCTCCGCCACCAGCTCTTTTCTTTTTCTTAGCATAGTAGACCTAAATTAATATAAAAAAATAATAAATTAAGTAAACAAAGTTAATAAATATAAGTTAAAACATACAAAATTAAATAATTGCTTAAACATTTAGGTTTTATTGTATTCCACTAAAATAAAGATAAAAAACACATTAAGCAGTAGTTATAAAAATGATTCTGATAATGGAATTTAATACAAGGCAATCATTATTTATGGTGTTATCTAAGTATTTAGAACTTGGTTACTATGATTAAATAACTGACCTTTGACATTTTAAAATTTAAGATATAATATAAGCCATATAAATATATTTGCGCTTGATAAATAGTATAAGAATGAAAAAAATCAAAAATGTATAAACATCATTTTTAAAACAACTTCTATTTTAACGTAGTTCAACAAAATGAAAAATGAATATAAATATTACTACTAATGCGAACATTGGACATAGTGAATATTGTAATTTGTAGATAGCTCAATGCTAAAAATCAACAAATAATAATGTTAGATGAAATAATGGATCAAATTGTACCTCATTAATAAACTTATAAGTTTTGATTAAATCCACTGAAAGCTTTCTCAGCGGAGCTGATGATGGATCTCTAAAATGAGGTGGTATTCTTGCTTGCATCGCATGAATATCAGCGTGCACTGGAGCAACACCACCAACCATTGGTAATTGGTCTTCAGCAACAAGTCTTCCATATAAGGGACCACTGCCAAAACCAAAGTTACTGTCTTGAGATCCTTGTCCATGGTCTAGATAAATTAATAATAAAATATGAGAATATTGCAAGCATAAAGGTAGTACACTTGAATAATTATTTAAATTTGTCTAAAATCAATACCAAATTCTTATTAATATATTCTATGAACTTTCAATGTTAAGAGTAAAAGTATCCAATTTAATTAACATTATTCTAAGAGATTAATAGTTATCTTTGAGTAATACTTATTTTATACTATTGTTATTTAATACCATTCACTAACATTTATTTGATATTGTTCTAAAACTAGTATCCTTAATGTTGATCATTAAACAATTCTTTAAATAATGGGAGGAAAAATAATGTACTGAGCAAGGCCACAACACTAAGATTAACCTGACTATTAAATTATTGGTTTATTTTTAATTAACTACATACAGTATGTATCTGATGTACAATAAATAATTAAAATAATTATTATCTAATTGTTCTTGCAGTCAAAAAAATTCCAAATCCTACTTATTGGAATGATTATTGATTCAAGTTTATAGTAATCAAGTACTTACCTAAATTTTAAATTGTTAAAAAATTAAACAAATTTTTTAAATCAATAACATATATATATATATACATAGAACAATCTTCTCCAAGTAGAATTTGGAATTCAAAACGTGTAGACTGATTAACTAAACTCTATAAATAGTTTCGACAGTACAGCAAATCTATTTTTAGTATATGTCATCTAATCCCCAACGATATGCCTGCCAGTGAATTGATTAAAATATGCAAGTAAGAAAACCCATTTTAAATAATTAATTGACATTGATTGATAATCTAAAAGTATATAACTTAAATGATATGTTAAACTTAGTTACTATAAATTTCTAATTATCAGCAACACTGAATAGAACTAATAGAAGCAAATCAAAACCCTTATATATACAAAAGACTAAGTTTAAATCAAATACCAATTGACAATTTAAAAATGAAAATATAAATTACCAATTCAACATTCAACTAACTCAATAGCTCTCTTATATTATTATAGTTAATTTTTTCAAACAAGTATTTAATTTTAAATGTATTTAGTTCCTACTGATAGGGACAGTTGTTTTGTACATCGGAAGCATATCTAATGCACAATTAAAAATAAAATAAATTATACAAGATTGTCTGGATCAAACTATTAACCCTATATAATTATTATAAAGACAGTTTAAAACCATAAGTAACAACTATTCACATTTTTTTTTTTTTTTTTCAATACAAATATTATCAATACACATTATTCTGAATTATTTTTCAGATCATTCAATAGTTATTTGAACTGTCTTTGATTTACTATAAAATAAACTTTACACTTAAGAACATAAAGTTCCTCACTTACAGACCACATTAATATTTTATGACAGTAAATATTAATGAACTGGTCTAATTTATATATAGGTTATATACGAATTAACTCACTTTTCGGTAAACAGGAATTTAAAGAAAGTTTTCATCATATACAAGTACCTACTAGTTCCAAACAGGAAAAACATTTAAGCACTAAGTGGAAAAAATATTGAGCATCGAGCACGAGGTGAATGTCAATGAAAACAGAAAATTAATTATTACATCACACAGTTGTTAAAGTGAATGTTTAAAATGTAATCTATAGTTATTACAGCGGTTGGATAATTGATGATTAATTTCTCGTACATATATCTCTCGAAATGGCTGTACACAAATTGAATTATGAAAGATAAACGGCATTCGTTTTAAACAATAGAAATTCAATTTGATTATCAAAACAGTTGTCTAAACATATGGTTTTGTGTAGAGGATTCATTGTGTTCAAATGTAGGCAATCATTCAAGGACGCTTCCAACATCTGGTAAAAAAATTGTTTCAGAACACACCGATTCAGGTAAAGAGACACAGTGACATGACAAAGGTTGTGGGGGCCATGTCTAAGCACTGACCGTTATTAGTTCGAAACCAATGTCGGTCAGTTCCGAGAGAAATCTCAAACTGTCGGCGAACAAAATGTTATTAAAATGTTAATAGCGCGTTAGGTACACTCACTCTTGTTTTTCTGTTTTTCGACCATCATGAACGGCTCGTGCTTATGCCAACTGTCCGCTTGCTTGGCTCCGTTGCTGCCGTCCATGTCTCAATCGGTAGCCGGCAACGCGTTGCCGGTTTTCAAGAACACCATCCATGCAAACGCATAGTGTCACAATGGCAATTGGTGTCGAGAATATGGTCAGGGGGGGGGCTGTCGACGATCGGCTAGACTCTGGACAGACAAAAAGCTTAGTAAATAAATGACCGAACTTGACCCGTGGACGGCGTCCACAGCCGGATGCGATGACACAAGACTTTCCGCGACCCAATAACCGACCGGCAGACGCGCGCGAGTGTCCGAAGAACACCCGTGTCGCGACGGACAGGAGGGGTCAAAGCTCGCGCCAACAACAGTACGGCGTGCTGGCGCGCCACACTTACATAGTCCGAGTGTGCCGGTCACCGAAGTGTGCTGGCCGGAGAAGGCTCACGAACGCCCGTGGCCGTGGTCGCGGCCGCTGCTGTGAATGACGACGACGACGACCACCACTACTAAGCACGGCTGCTGACCGACGTGAAGCGCGCCGTTACGACGACGACGGCGGCGGCGGGCATATGCCCTTTTTAGGCGGTATCGTACGTCGCCCGGCGATAACGCGACATCGTCACGTAACGACAACGACGACGGCGTGCGTCTTACGGCGTACACACACGTACGAGACGAGATACACACAGGTACCAGTCGAAGTCGACACTCTGTGATCGTTACCGGTCGGAGTGTCCTACTGTTATCGTCGTTGTATCGGCGACGATTGTAATGTGGTTAACAGCACGCGCGCACAAGGAGCAGCGCCGCCGACGACGACGACCGCGAACCGATCACCACCGCGCGGACGAACGTTGACGGCCGACGACAATCGTAACCGAATTTGCAGCAGCACTACGCCAGTGGTAGTTGCGGAGACGCGGCACGCGACGACGACTCGGCATAATCCTTCAAAGCGACGAGTGGACGTACATGTTTCACGCTGGCCAGCGATATCGTTGTTTGTTTTCTGTTATGATATTGTTACTCTACAACAGCGACGATGATGACGACGACGACGACGACGATGATGAGAAACCGTAAAACGGAAAACAGAAAAGTAGCAAAATAAAAAAAAAAAAAAACGTTTATACGATTTCCGTGTATTTACGTTGAATCGGATGACCGCGAGTCGCGATACGATTTTTTATTTTAATTTCCAATCGTTTAATACAATAATAGTAATAATAATAATAATAATAATAAATAAATAATAACAAATGGTTTACGACGCGTTATCGCTGACTGCCGTGTGCTAACACAGTAACACACGAAAAGCACGCACGCACGCACGCACAGACTCGGTTGTCGCGCATATAAATTGCAGTCTATATTATAGTCATCGCCCGTCGGGGCGGTCTGTCGTGGAGTGTGCACTGTGGACGTGCGGGTGACGGTGGAGGCGACGACGGCGGCGGCGGTTGCGTCGTATATACTCGTGTGCTCCTGGTACTTACGGTCTCGTACCAATGATCTACTACTGTACCGCCTGTACCACACTACCACCGACAAAGTTCGCGTTTTTTGAACGCTACCATAGTCGCCGACTTGGAAGTTAAGAAGTCGGCACAAATATAAATATTAGGCGTTTTCGTCATGAATATTAGCAACCAACTCGAAATTCAAATATCGTGATTTACGTCCTCGCAAACTGGCGGATGCCACGATATTAGCCTTTTTTAGACTATTTGTCCAATTCAACGCTGTTGGGACCTGGGGAGACTTTATATCATCAAAAACGGCTTTCTTTCGTACCGATTACTCTTTTTCTAATTTTCTATGCGTCTCGCCGTCAACTGTCAAGAGGAATTCGTTCCATCGCGGCGCCAGTCAGTGAAACGGCAACTGCTGTTGGTCGATCGTGCCGTCGGACCGCTCGACCGCACCAATGAAGTACGCCGTTCGATACTTCGATGCGCGGTTGAGTAAATGTTATGCAACAAGCTTGCGTACTTAGTGCTGCTATCTAACGGTCGAAGGTTCCGCGACCGGTTGTCTGTTAATTTTCACCGCTCTGCAGCGGTATGCTCCACATATAAACCCATAAACCTCTACAGGTAATTAATTTTTTATTTTCATGCTACGACCAATGAACGATACACGACCGAATCGGTGATAAGCTCATCGTGGTAGATAACGACATTTCATGATAACACAATTTTCGATTTGCATTTCGCGGTAGTGCGGTAATTCTTAAAAACAATGTGCTTACGAATTTAACGTTAAGTCAATAACTAAAATTATTTTGATTTCGTATCAACAACAACTAACAAGATGTCTCGTCCAGAACATTTAGCTCCACCAGAAATCGTGAGTTTTGTATACCTAATCATTTTAAGTTATTTTTTTATTTCTAACTATATCATAGGCTACTGCATATTAATGCTTTGATATTATTGATAATTTTACATCTTTCATTATGTGTACTACACTATGTATGTGCCTATTACATAAAGAATGGAAAGACATTCTTAATAAATACTAATATGTTAATAAATATTCAATTTTTTTCTGCAGTTTTATAATGATGATGAAGCTCGAAAGTATACCCAAAAGTAAGTAACCTTAAGTCTTTGAAGTAATTGAGTACTTTAAGCTTTTGCTGAACAATTCTATTTATATCTTTATTTTTAGTTCTCGAATGATTAATATTCAATTAGAAATGGCTGAAAGGTGTATGGAATTGTTGATGTTGCCCGAAGACGAACCATGTTTGCTATTAGATTTAGGTTGTGGTTCTGGTCTAAGTGGCAGTGTTGCTGAAGATTCTGGTCATGTTTGGTTTGGAATGGACATTTCAGACTCCATGTTGAGTATGTTAAATTAACTATTTTCGTAAATTTTACAATTTGAAATTATTAGTGACAATATACAATAATGTATTTAGCAATTTTTACATTCAATATGTGTAATTAATAACTCATATGAATTTTATGAACTTGGTTATTTATACATATATTATGTTATTCTTTATGTAATTATTTATAAAAAAAAATTTAGTTGCTCATATAAAATATTGAATGTAAATATTTTTTGTTTTACCGAAATACAAAGGCACAATGTATTGAATTATACATTTAAAATACATTTTTTTATTAGGAGTAGCAAAAGAAAGAGAAGTCGAAGGTGATTTATTGTTAGGAGACATTGGTGATGGCGTTCCATTTCAACCTGGTACATTTGATGGTGCATACAGTGTAAGCACATTACAATGGTTATGTAATGCAGATAAATCATCACATAAACCTGCTAAAAGGTTATATACTTTGTTTTCATCATTATTAGCTTGCTTGGTAAGTGTTACATTCACATTATAATTTTTAATTATATTTAACTACAGATTGGTTTGATTTTAGGGACGCAACGCTAGAGCAGTCTTTCAATTTTATCCAGAAAATGTACATCAAACAGATTTGGTTGTATCACAAGCGAGAAAAGCTGGATTTTTTGGAGGTTTGTTGGTTGACTTTCCTGATAGTACTAAAGCAAAGAAATACTTTCTTGTTTTGATGACTGGTGGTGCTATGCCTATGCCTGCAGCACTTGGTACAGAAAATTCACAAATTAATTATACATCAAAAAGGTAACAGTGGTATACATACTTGTAAGTGATAAAATAGTTGATTTATTCATTTAATTAATGATTCACAGAGAAAAAATGACAAAAGGGCGTGCATCAAAATTAGTCAAAAAAAGTAGAGAATGGATTTTAGAAAAAAAAGAAAGGAGAAGACGTCAAGGAAGAACTACTAGAGAAGATACCAAGTACACAGGACGATCAAGGAGTGGACGATTTTAATTTTAATTATACTCTAATTTAAATGTTGTAAATTTCAATATACTCTTGTTATTTATTTAAGAATAAAACTTCCATAGTATTATCTTATTAGATTTTCTTAATTCTTGATTATACCATCATATCTTGTTTCTGCCATGTATATTAAGTCAATTTTAATATAAAATCAATACCAATCTTTTCTTTATGCATGATATTAAACTATTGGGTTGTTGAAACAAATTTTTGAATTTTATTGTGTAACTTTTTCCATTTTTAAATTTTAAGATTGGCGAATTAATGAAAATTAAAGTTTGTGTACACAGGAACAAACCTATCATTAGCATACATACTTTTAACATTTGAAAATTTGACATTTCTAATATAGTTTGTAATTTTATAAAACATTTCCTGCTGTAATACCACAAACTTTTCTGAGGCTGTACTTAGATACTATCAATTGTCATTTATTGTAATTATGTATGTAAAGGATTTATTATCTAACATTTATTTTTCATACATATTTAAAATGTAGTTCTCTTAAATGTTCATTATTCTATTTCTATGTTGAATTTCCTCATTCATCAGACTGTGCAATAGGTTTTATCATTACTAATTGAACCTGGTATACAGTTCTTTAGTCTTTTTGTACTTAACTCTACTACACATTGACTTTAAGGAGACAAAGAATGAGAACCACTTTCTCAATTCATTGGTCTCGATGATATTATTTCAAATGCCTATCTTAATCATTGTTAGAACTTAAAAAATGGGATCCAAATAATATACAATATGCACCAATTCATATTTTGACTTTAGAGAGAAAATGACATGCAATTTAAAACAAATAACAATGTCTATTGTCTGAACAAGTGATTAATTTAAAAGTTTTATAGTCTTCAATTAATTTGTGATACAGACTGCAAAACTTAAAACAATTTATGTCTTATTCTTTATGATAAAGAATATTGATATTACATTATTTCAAACTTTTATGTTGTCTGTAATTAATAGACCTGTAGCATTAATTAAGGATTTTAAGCCTACATAGGTCATCAAACTTGGCATGTGCAATGTGGTGTACTAAGTATTAATTTTTTATTACTAAAATACCATACAAATTAACAAAATAGGCACTAAATAAACCTATTTTGTCACGTGAAATACCGAGTGGCGAATACTGAATTAAGCGCCATCTTCGTACGCCCAAAACTCAGAACTCAGAAATGCAGAATGCAATACTTTACTACACTACTACCGCACATGGCTAAACAGTAAACTTAAGTAATTACTAATTAACCATACTAGACACTATATAGTATACTAATGCGAAGTGACGTGAGAGACACTGAGACATGAGTCGTGACTTTTGTAAACGTGTAACCAGTACTTTATATTTGATATTTGACGTATTTCGGTTACAACTTGCAAAATGCAAAATGCAAGTAGTTTGTGTTTGTGAATTTGTGATATTTATAAACAGTTTTATTATTATGGTGTAGCCAAGAACCATTTCGGGTATGATAATTTTTACTAACCATAGTTGTAGTTATTACCACAATACCACGACTCGTGCAGTCGTGCGCACACGCAGTAGTAATTAGTGATTGCTTTGTCGTTAGTTAGTTCGGTCGTGTGATAAGTCCTTTGTGTAGCGATTGAGCGTAGAAAAGGAAGGAAAATTGTCGCTGCACAAAAGAACGACAGCTAGTGAACGGTGAAAGTCTTGCCACCGATTCGTCTGTAAACGAATCGTTTACCGTATTGATTGAGTAGTCTCAATAGCACTCCGCGCTCATAGCGCTCAGTTGACGACAGTACGACAACGTCGACAACACGTTCGGTTATCTCAATTTTTGTGATCCGTTAAAATAAATATTTCGTATAGAACAAATGGTGCGGTAAACGAAGAGTTACTTATGCGACCAGTGCCGGGCACTTTGAGTTGTGCCGTCGCGCGTCTGCACGCCCGAAAGGTAAATACCGAACCGAATATTACCACGCGTTTTAAATGATCTTGCACTATGTCCTTGCGAATGTTTTGTAATAAGTAAATTGTATATGATGTATCGATGTATTGTAAATTGGTTTAATATGATCTGACGGTTAATGTCGTAATCACTTCTTGCGATTCCCTCATACCCTATTCGTGCGAACATTTTTAAATTTTTGATTTGAAAAAATCGATCGCCGATTTAGAAATAGTATCCATTTAGCAATTGTTTAGACAATCAGTTCAAAGTAGTTCATTCGTTTACCATAGGCGTTCTACTGAAATCACTCACTTGTTAGATTCTAATTGTCTGAAAACAGAATCAAATTGTTGCAGCTGTGTGTGTAACTTCACGTCTGCGGTCTATGTGTTTCGAGTCTAATAATGTGTAGGACTAAAGAAGAATCCATGTTGTGTTACCTTGTCCATAAATTGTAGTTAATTTAATTTTCAATGGTAATTATAATACAATATGAATAAGAATACAAAGTATCATAATTTCAGATTTTATTTTGTAGTTTTAATCTTATACTACTTCATAACATTAGAACTAAATTGTGTTAGATGCTTAAATTTTTTTTTTTAGTTTGTATTGTGTTCAGTTGTATTACCATTAATCAACTAACTCTTAAAATTGTTTGTTTAATGGGCTGCATCTTTTAATAGATAGCTAGTCTAAACAATTTTTAATCTCAATTTCATCATTAACTTTTTTTTTTGTTTAAAGTTTTAAATAGCCTACAGTGTAATATAATAAATAATTCTAATTTTAATAGAATTGAAAATTTTAAATTAAAACAAAATATATTTAATGTACAAATTTAGTGATTCTGTTATTTAGATTTACCAAATAACATTTATTTATACTTAATGGCAGATTTTAATAATATGTTGCAAGTAACTATAAATGTAGTTTAGCATAAATTTCTTTGTAGGTAATAAAAGTCATGGATAGAGAAGCTCAGTGTAAAACTAAAGAAAAAAGTATAATTAATAAAATGTAGGTATATTGTGTAATTTAAAAAAAAGTAACTTCTGTTTATATTTTAATAATTGTTTTTCTACTAAGTATGTTTGTCTTTTTTTAAATATTATAATTTATTGCTATCCTTTGTTAAATTGAGTTATACTAGGATAGTTCCTTAAACTTTTATAATTTCTATTAGTTGTAAACATGTTTAAAGAATCTAATTTAATTGTTATATCATATTCAGATTCAATTTTTCCTATTTAGTTGATGTTTAACTATTAAAATATCAAAACTTTAAACAATTAGGCTATTTGTATAGTCTAAATATCTAATTTATGTACAAAAAACAAATAAGTACAGCAATAAATAGTATGTAAAGTAATACATATTTATTTAATATTTAACTCACTTTTTATTCAACTATAGAAAATTTATGTGTCAGTGGTGTTAGAACAATATTTGTCTATGATCACATTAAAATATTTCTTATCTATTTGTGATGGAAAATGAAGGACAACAAAGGGCATCAATTTGATCTGTTTTGAATAAAATACAAATTAATCGACATCATCTGTATCCATTAGATTTTTAATTTATAATCATATTATTGTATTGTTCATGTAATTAATTACTAATTACCTATATAATCAAGTTAAAACTATTAAAATAAAATTTTTTTTTAAATACTTAACAAAAGTATAACTTATGCTTGTTGACTTAGTCTACTTATTATTGTATAATCAAATGTTTTAATCTAATTTAATGAATATCATTTTTTTTTAGTTCAGAATGGATAAAGTAAATAAATTCATTCGACCAATAGGATTCAGGCGGCGAACAAGATCTGCCAGTAGCGTTGGTATGTTATAAATTATATTGGAAACTAACCTATTCATTATTTTTAAACTTATTTTATTCATGTTTTAGCATATCCTGATAATAAAGCTCAAAGTGATGATTCTAGTAGTAATTCCAAAGATGTAGGAGTGTCTAGTATTTATCACGTAAGAACACTTTAAAAGATTTTATGAACATTAATAATTTTTAAGAGTAATAATGTAATTTATTATAAAAATAGAGTGATTCAGATGATATAAGTGGTGCTCAACAACCAATTCGATTTGCTTTACTATCAAAACATTTAATGCATTTGGAATCAGATTCTGTTAATGAAAATTTTACTCCTGGGAGACCGTTCACTAGAAGGTATAATTTATTCCAATAATTAAAATATTAGTTTAATCTAATTTTCTCATCATTGTTTATTTATAAAATATTAACTTTTATATATATATATTTTTTTTTTTTTTTTTAAAGAAAAAGAAAATTTAAAAAAATGATAGTAGATCCTGATGTAAAGTTTCCTTCACAAATTACAAGTAGTTGTTCTCAAAGTAGTAGCAGTGAGAAGAGAAGAACTACACGTCACTCGGCTAGCATGCCAAGGTAGGTACTATTGTTATACATTTTATAGTTTTTTTAATGTTTATCTTTGTTCAAATAAATAAATACAACTTGTTGTTCAAATTCAAAATTCATTAAATTATCATGTAATTCTTTAACAATTTAGAAACTGTGGATCATTGATCTTGGCTATTGGTAAAAGAAAACGCAGTAATCGAGAAATTATAGCTGGTAGTTGTCACCAGGGTACTTCAAATATAAAATCAATGGATATAGACATTGCTAGTAGCTCAAGTAGTATTAGTTCCTCAGAAAGTGAAGCTGGTATTTTTACTAATGATGAAGGAAGAGAAGGTAAAACCAATCTCAATGAGAGTTATATATAATTATGATAATAAAAAAACCATTATATAATGTTTAGGGGATGATGAACAGAGTGATTGGGTCGGTAATGCATGTGGAGCTGGTGGAGTAACTGATGATGATGCTGAACCAATGAAAATTGATTGTCAGAAATTATTATCTGTAAATTTACAAAATAGTGCTTTAACTGAAGGAAGAGGACCTGGACGTATGCCAGTGTGGCATAGAAATACTTTTCTTAAGGTACTAAAAATAATTTTTTTTTGTTGTAATATTTTGTCATAGTAATAATAATAAAAACATATTTATGTATTATTTGTTTAGAAGAGTGATAGAGAAATTCGTGGAGGTTTACGCAGAGTTCGATCAGTTAAACCTAGTTTCTCTGTCATAACTTCAGCTAATGAAAAAGTATCTCGTTTTTTACGAGATCCAGCTCAGTCTGAATTAAGGTAATTATTTTCTGCTTATTTCATGTATATTTTTTAAATTGTAACTAAAAGTAATTTATATTTTAGACTGCATCCAATGCCAAAAAAGGAACAAGATCAACTGTCGCATTTAGCAGAAATGTATTCTCTTCATATGCAACTTAATGACTCACCAAAAAAAGGAGTTACTTTGACCAAAACTGAGTTAGTGTTTTTTTCATATAAGTTAACATATATTATATTGAATTAATTTTTCAGCAATACAATTCAAGTAGATTTAGAAGCTCCATTTTCTCATCTGAATCCATCAAAAGATCACAAAAGAAAGAAATCTGCATCTTCTGGTAATAAAAAGATAATCATAGTACTTATTAGTATTCATATCAGCCTTATCAATATTATCTTTTTGACTTAAATGGAATATATTATATCTCCTTTACATAGGTCACCCCTTACATGATATACTTATAACATATAGTCATTTTAAACTACTCTGTAGTTGGACTTAAACTTGATTGTTATCATACCATATTTATTGTGTTCGATTAGTAGTATAAATTTGTTGTCAATATTTTTTTAGAAGATTTGGTTACATTATATATTTTGTATAAAAATGAATTAAGGACAATATAGTATTAATAATGATAGTAATTAATAAAAATCTTTTTTCTTTACATAGTTATTAAATGTATGAAAATGTTCTTTTCTTAAGGTTAATTTTGTTTCATGTTATCATTGTACTAAAAATTACTTATTTACTTGTTAATTTTTTTCAATGCCTTAAACAAAAAATCATTTACACAGTTTTAACCACTGTGTACAATGTACAGTCACATAATATTTTTATGAATCAATATAAGTCATAATCCATTAATATCAAAACTAATTTATTGCCTAATCAAAATTTAACTTAAGTAATAAATTACTGTTTCAGAATTAAGTTTAGGCTTGCAAGCATTACATAATCAAGCATGGATACCTATAGTTCTTGAAGACAAGCCTTGTACATCATCTCAAACAGAAACATCAAATCAGAACAAATGAACATGATTATATATTTGTGCCAACTAGTAAGGCTGAAACTAAAAAATGCAGCTTTAACATGCTTGTTTTACTATTTATATATATTTTATATATATTATTATTTTTGTTGACATGTCAACCAAAAATGTATGTTAGATAATAGTAATACCCTAAGTATTGCTATTAATTAAAACAGTCACGATTATATACTGGCTTATTAAATTTACCAATCAATTTCAAGTCATTATTTTTAAGAAGAGTTTATCTATTATATTTAAACTCTGAGGTCGAAATACTCTTGATACTATTACTTTCTAAATTCTCAGTATTCTAAACATTCTGTTGAACTTTTTTTATCTTATAAAATAAAAAGCTTTCTATGTTTAAATACACTACTCTTTAAAATATTGACATAGTTGTAATATTTCATTTTAATCAATAACACTTTCCTTATGTACACTTTTAGGTATTATTTTTATGTTACTATTCCATACATTATATTTATTATCAATAAAATTTTATCATATAATTTAAATGCTCATATTCATGAACTATTATTTAACTCAATGTATTCATAATTTCTTAGTTTATAAGCTGTAACATTGAATCACTATTAAATACATTTTAAATAATTATATATACAAAATTGTTTTAATTTTTAGACTTAATTTAAAAGATAAAAGACAAGTTATTACAATGACTAATTATTTAAAAAAAAAAAAAATGTGTATCTACAGTTTTTATTTTCTTGTGTTAAAATTTGATTGTAAATTAAAACTTAAAATTTGAAACAACACTAATAACTGAGAAAATAATTTATTTTAGCGATATTATATTTGTTTTTAATTTTAGCTTTGCATAATTAAATATTATTGTAAATACTTCAAACACAACATTATATGCAAACAATCAATTATAAAATTTAATTGTTTTCATTACTTAGAATAATTGGAAAATAGTAGTCTAATTCAATAAAAAAGATTAGACTAATTTTGTATTAATTAGTCTGATTTTCATAATTAGACCTAAAATTTAAATGTAATTTGATAAAAAATTAAATCAAACGTGGTTTTATCAACAATCTATAAATTATATTTTAAGCGAGATATTTATCTAATTTTATTGCTTTTATCACTGTAAAAGATGACTTGACTGCGAGTCTTTCTTCAAGTCATTCTCAGCTGATTGTATTTATTTGTACCTCATCAAATTTACTTATATATACCTAATATACAGATCGTTAATTTTCAATAAATGCCATTTATTTGAGAATATCCTATTATTTAAATGAATTGCTTTTCTCACAATATATACTATAAATAATTATAGATATTACTGTGACCTCATGTAGATAAATATATATTATATTCAGCATTGTTTGTGAGTTGTGAATATTTTAGCTTTAAATATGGATATTGAATAACTTAGATTGTTAGTATTATTGAAAGTATTAATTAATCATGTAAATTTAGTCTTCATTTCATAAAAACTATTCATATTAAATTTACAGTAAAAAACAAAACTTATTCAGAGTTATTATTTTTTTTTTTTTTTTTAATATTTCTGTATTATAATCTTAAATTTTTTTCTCATACTTAGATTAAAAAAGTTTTCAGCTTAATTAAATTTTAGACAAACACATTGGAAAAACAGACACAGTTGGTAGACGTTATGCATAGGTACTATGAACCATATTAAGAATAAATTAATTGATTTGGTGAAGGGAAGTAGTCTTTTAAATTGCAGACTATACTTGGAAATACCAGATTTTTAATTTCCAAGCACACTTATTGAATGTCCGACGAAAGTCTAATATTGTTGCAGAGTGGTTGGAAGAGTTGACGTACTCTTTTATCTTCGGTACGTCCGTAGACCATGGTCTATACACGGATAGGCAGGGTCGTATTTAGGGAGGACGAAAGGGGACAAACACTACAGGCGCCAAATTGTAAGTCTATTAAAGGGGGCGCTGCATTAGAAAAATATTATTAAAATTTTATTGGGCTAAGCTTTTTTTTATTTAGAGGAAAAAATGAGCGCTAAAATCGTAAATACACTTCTGAAGATAGATACTGATCGCTCGTCACAACAGGTCAAACTTCGAACTAACAAAATTCTTAAGCTTGTACACGTCCGAAAAGATATTGACGAAAGATTGTATTATTGCTCGTTTGCCGTTTAAAAATTTGTGTACCATCGCAATAGCGTTTTATTTAATTATTTTGTAAAAATCATATTTTCAATATTCATTATATGCTGGCGCTTAGTGCACACTTTCGAATTTAGGCGGGACCGCGCAGTTTGGGAATCACTGGTCGGCGGCGGGCCAATGACAGTAACGGCACGAGCCGTACTATTCTACGCATGGGAGTCCGCGTGATTTTCCCGCTAAAATCCCTGCACTGAATCGGGACAAAGGCCTCTCCCAAACCGGTCGTCACTCATGCCGGTAACCGGTGCTGCGTGCCTTTTAGAGTCAGTAGTTCAAAATCTGTCAGTCCGCTGTTGCGCTCCGGTGCAGTTGTGTCTTATTGATAAAAATAACACTCGCTTTTTGCCGTCTTTCAGCACGAGTGGTCGCCGTTCCCCGCCCGCCCATCGGACCATCCGTGACAACATTCAACATTGCTCGTTTTTAACGGACAAACGGGACCCGTTTTCTTGAGTCTAGATGAGTCCGTCTCGTGCCGGACGGAACATTTTACAGTGCCGAAAATCATCGCCATCGTTTGACGTGTAATCGTTTTCCGATTTACTACAGTCCGTTTTTCTTTTTTTCTTTTGGCGGCAATCCATCGCGTCACTGTCCAGGTTTAAAGGTTAGTGTTTTTGTGCGTAGCGTTTTTTAATCAATATTTTCCGACCACGTCCTACTGCCCAGTTCATAATAATTTTAATATTATTATTATTATATTGTAGGTATTCAGACAGGTGGTACAATACATGTAAACGATTTTTAGTAGGTTTATATAGATACAACGAGTAATAATATTTAAATAGGTTTCGGAAAAATTAGATTTATCTGGTCGTCGAGCATGATTTTCAAAAATTCACGTTTTATTTTAAATTAACTTTGTATGCATATTTAGAGAAATGTTTAATTGGGGGGGAGGTATATTATACAGTGACCTGTAGTGCGACGTAAATATGATGCATACTTGGTGTTCGCCTAGTGTTTTCGTCGCCGATAGAAAATTTTCGTACAATAACGTGAAACGATTAATTATTTAATAATTTATTTCGTTCATATACCTCTTGTGAGTTTAAAATATGTATATCATATTATAAATCGCATTTTAGTATTATGTAAATACTTACAAATAGTCGCATCACATTTTGAATATTCAACAAGTTATTTATTTGATTACAATACCATATGACATTTACCTGCAATTACATTTTAAATTAACATTTCGCGTTACAAATACCTCAATATTGGGCGTACTACCTAGGTAGGTACTTAATTATTTTCATTTTTAAAAGCATTGTAATAGTTCAATACCTTGTTCAATATTTTGTGAAAAAAAATTGTTTTTAAATACTCTGTTATATATAGATGGGTACTTAAAATATTATGTACCTATACTATTACTAGTAAGGTCTTTACATTAGGTATCTTTCAAATTTTAATGGTTTTATTGTTTACATACCAAAATTATAAAGAATAATTTTAATTTAAAAAAAAAAAATATTGATAAACTATCTACCCTAGGCATTTGCCTAATTATAAAAATATTCATCATAATAATTTATTTAATTTGATAAGTTACTTTGATTATTTTATTCTTAATAAAAGAAATACCACCTAATCAGTTAGAAATTTTTACAAAAATCTGATATAAGTATCTTAAAACATTTTTTCTAAATATCTAGTTTCAATTTGATTTTTTTCTATAACTATAGTTGAAACCAATGTTATAATTAATTTAAAAAACTATGAATGTTAATAGGTAACACCATAGTGTCAAAATATCTTAGGCTATTAACAAGTATAGAACATAGATTTGTGTTTTTACCTTTTTAATTAAGTATATCCAATTATATTTTTAATAATATTACCTACTACTTTTACTTATTTCTTTATTTTTATTACTTATTTTAGGTACCTAGTATCTACTTACATTTGTAAATGATTTTATTTTTGTTTTGTATCTAATATTTCTATATTTTCCTATAATGAATTGAAATATTCCAATCAGATTATTATTATATAATAATATATTTTACTTGTACTTCTTTTATAATACTTTTCATTGATTATCTTGTAGCCGTTTCCATAAACAATATATTTATCCTAATTCATACCTACTTATTTCAATTAAGCATGATATAAAATGTGATAGGTAATAACAAATAATTTTTATTATAGTGTTTATACCTACCTAATTAGGCATTATATCTTATTCTGAAATAAGTAGAAATTTATCATTTTTATCTTTTAAAAATAACTTACTGATAATGAAAAAACAAATTTGATTTTGATTTTCCAATTAGATGCTTATTTTTTTTTTTCATTCTTTATTATATTAGATGCGATATAGTATCATTACTATGCTCACTTAAAGTTATTACCTATACTTTTAAATTTTTCCTAGAATAAGTTTTATGATTCAGTACATATACCAATATTTTGATAGTGGTAGAACCATAAAATACCCTTAAATATTAAATATCATTCTATGAGGACAAATGTAAAAATTAAATCTTAATCATCTTCTTTAAGTTTATAACCACTTGAGGTTTCAGTGTGTACAATTAGTTTAAGATCAAATTCCTAGTTAATATTTTTTATTACACATTTACAGAAAATTCATACAAACAATACGGATAGAGGATTTGTTTGAATAAATCAAAATGGAAACACCACCTTTTAATACAGAGCCAACTCGGATGATGACCAGAAGTGTTCTAGCTGAGATACCAACCCGACTCGGACGATTATCTATGACAGACCCTAATAATGGTAATATAATATTAATAATACAGAGTTCAGTACTTACCTTAATATAAGCTTATATTTAAAATTTTGACTTTACATTATATTTTCATACCTTTATTAGGATTGGGCCGAAATGACCACCACCTCAATATAATGAATACAACTATAAGTAACTTTCCAACATCAATGATGACACCATCTCCTAGTCCAGATGAATTAATTATCCAACAAAGAGGACGTCGTAAAATACCAGTTACTTTTAGTCCTGACATTGATGCCATCAAACAGGTTAGTACATATCTATTTATTAGATATATTCTATTCTTAATTACCTTTCTACTTTACCAATATTTTACCTTATTTTTGTCATTGGGTTTTTTTTTTTTTTTTTTTTTTTTTTTTTTTTATCATTACTTATTATTTATTTTATCTAGATAATATTGTAGTTTTATGTTTTCAATTATATAATGCATTGTTTTATTTTTACCTAATGAATTTAAATACCAGAATTCAGTCTTTTCCCACAAGGTATTTTTATTGTTAGATATATTTTTATTTATTTTTTAATTTAAAAGCTTTTAAATTATAAATTTAGGTCAACTTAATATTTTTATCTTTAATAGCTTATTATTCATTTTTCTAAATAAATATTTTTATTTCTATCAAAATAAATATAAATGTAAACCATTTATGTCAATTTTTATAAAAAGAATAATTTAAGTAGGTACATATAATTTTTAAATTATATCTAAGTATAAAGCTATAACAATTAATACCTACAATTTATTTTAGTGCACGAAAAAATATAAAATAGTATGATGAATACTCCTCTCTCAAATGTTAATATAAAATATTATGTAATATTAATTTAGATAAAAAAAAAAAACAATGACTGAATAAATTCACTGATATGTATTTATGTATTTAGATTTTTGTAAATAGCTAGTATTAATAATATTATATTTAACAATCTTATAAATGTAAGATTAAATAAAAAAAAAATATATTTATCATCAAACATTTGCAAGAATCTCTGAATAATAACTGAAATAGTTTTAATGTAAAATTGTCTTCATGATACATTATATATACCTTAAACTTGAAAACAACTTGAAATTATTATAATACTAAAAGGTTTATTTACTGATTTTACAATAATTAATATACCACAATAGATTTATGATTGTATAAAATAAACATTTAAAAAAAATTATCAATTATATTATATAGTAGGGGTGGCCACATGAATAAATACAATGATACCAAGAGCCTAAATAATGTTTATAAATACATTTCATATAATTTAATATGTTTTTATAAATGTTTACCTAAAAAATTTAAATTCATAGTAATAATAACAAGCAGAAAATTTTGATTTTACAAATTAGACATGAGCCGTAAATTGGCCACCCCAGTTATATAGGTAACCTCAACCCCATGTATATGAGATATCATGTTTTTATAAAGTATATTGCTAGTAAATTTTATTTTGAAAAATTATCATTATTAAAATAAATAATAAGTTCACTGTTTAAAATTTTTATTTTTGTTTATAATGATGACAAATCTGAAATCATTGAATAATTATCGAATTAGTAATAAGTACAAAATTCATTGATCACATAAATATTTAATACATAAACAATGCTAACATTTGGTTAATGTAATACCTGCATAGACTTACTTTTAAATTTGTTTTTATAGAATAATCAAGAGACTCCAACAAAATCTGGTTGTTCTAATTACAGTAAGAGTTCAATTGTTCTAAGGAGTACTCCTCGCAAAAGATTACTGTTAAATGATCCTCTGGAATTATCATCTCCAGACAAATACAAAATTGTATGTAAAGATTTAAGTTACCTAAAATTAATAATTTTGTTGATCTTATCAATGTTTGTACTTAGGGCTCTCCCAGTTGTAAAAAATTACGTACTGATGTATCAGTTGAACTTCCAGAAGATAATTGTCTATTATCTGCTTTAAAATCATTGTCTCCAGATCAGCTGATTGGTATAATCGGACAGATTGTCATTGATCATCCAAATGTTGAAAAGGTACATATTTTTTACATTTAATTTAAAAACAACTTTATATAGTTTGACATTTTAATCAATAGGAAATTAGATCACATTTTCCTGTAGCGGACTTAAAACCCCTTGAAGAGCGCATTTATTATTTGCGACGTAATATTTATAAAGCTTTACCAAGTAGCCGATTGATTTCAAAAACTGATCCAACTGCATATAATAGAGTCTCAACACATGTCTTAGCATTCAAGGTAAATTTTTTACTTTTATTTTTATTTAGTACTCACAATATTTTAATCCTATGTTATTTTATGTGTTTTTTTTTTTTTTTAGAAATGTGTTGTTGATCAGGGTAGACGTTTAGTTGAAAGTAATCAGTGGCCAATTGTTATGGACTATGTGTTCATGGCATGGAAACATGTTCGTAATACTCCTATATGGGACAACCCTGCCCACAATGCTGCACGCAGACAGTGTTTTAAATCACTATCAGCTCAGTGTATGACTGCCCTCAAACACATGAAGGATACTATGAACCAACAAAGCTGTGACAATTATAAAAACCAGTAAGCTTTTCTTTTTAAAATCTTTTAAATTGAATCGATGATCAGCTATCAAATTATAGTATACTAGAACTAGATGTTTATATTTCATTTTTTAAAGTTGTTGATATTTTGTTTGTTAACTTTAGATTGAAACTATTAGTTGATGACAGCGAAGACATGGAATGGTGTTTACATTTTCTAAATATTAACGAGTGACTGCATTGACTAAGTTTCTTTATTTTTTTTCCATTTTGTCCATCTATCAGCATTTGTGATCGATGGTTAATATTTTGACTATAGGAAATTATTAAGCTACACATGCTATGTAACATCGCGTTAATTTAAAATATTAGTAAATTTATTTTAATTGTATACAAAAATTGAATGTTCTCAACTTATTTGTGAATAATATGGTGCATTGTGTTTTATTTTTGAAAACCTTGTAATTGTAATAATTTTGTAAACATGACCCACCTTTCCGACTATTTTATTTCTACATAAATTGTTGAATTTGCACTATCACCATCAAACAACTGTATTTGAGTTTTTTTTTTTTTGGTTTATTGGTTTTTATTACCTATAATTATGTATTTCGTGCACCATTGTCATTTTTTTTTTTTTTTTTTTATTAAAATATATTATTTATTATGATTGTCAATTACTATCATGTCCATAAAACTGGACCAATAATTTAGTTAATTATTTTATAAAATACTATTAGCAACAGTCTGGTATTGTAGTAAATTTTTTTTCTTAACAAGTTATTAAAATAAAATAGAAATCTCGTATGTTGATTAACACACAAACATACACAGTATACTGAAAATAATGTATTTTTAAATTCAGTAAGTTTGTTCAACTTTAGACTGTTGGTATAAACAGTATCGTTTGACTGTGTAATGTGTGTATTTTCAAATCCTAAATAGACTGTATAGTTAATTTTAATAAAATAAATTAAGTAAATATATTTAGATTAAAAGAAAAAAAATGTTTCCTGTACTATTTTATGTATTATGTATGAATAACTATTTATGTAAGTTTGAGTTATGTGTAATGTTTGTCGTATTTGTAGACAAATATAAAATTAATTGTAGAAACTTATTTAAATTAATGTAATAAATGAATAAATGCTAATTATACTATATTTTTGTCAGTGTTTTCTTAAAAATAATTTATAGGTGTATAACGTCTTATTTAATTATTAGTTTGAGAATGGAAAATACTAAATTTCAAATTTGAACAATTTTTTAGCAAAACAAAATCTTACAACTACCCTTTTAATGATCTAAGTAAATATTTTAATAATTGTTAGACATTTTTTCAGTGTCATTACTAGATTAGTGGTACCCAACAAGTAGTTGTGCTTGACCTAATTTATCAATGAGTACTCGTTTAAGATATTTAAAAACCGTTGATAGAGAATTTTTCTTTGTTTTTATAATTCAACAAAATTGTAACTTCTACATTTTCAGAAAGTAAGGTAGTGAACTTACTAATAATTCAAATATAAAAGTGAGAATATCATTAAGTAAACTTTGTAGGTTATCTTAATTTTAGTTAAAAAACTCTAGAGGTCTACTAGAAAATATTCTTATATTTAAATTTGATAATAGATAAATTCACTATATTATAATGTGTAAAGAAGTTAAAATAGATTCTTCAGAAAGTACAATTTTCTACATTATGCATTTGTAAGACTAAGATAATGAATGCAGATGTAGTGTCTTTTTAAGTTTAGTTTCAATTATCAAAATCATTTTATAACCAATATTATTTAGTTTATTAATGAATTTTAAATAATTGTCTAACACTACTAGTAAATAAATATCCACTAAAATAACCTTTAAATTTTTTTAGCAGAATTAATTAATCTAATTATTTTTTTTCCTAACTAATTTGTTTAATATAATTATAGTTAATTAATAAAATATTTTTGAGTTTTTTTTTTATTATCATTATGATCTATAGTAATACTGAATGCATAACATGTAATTAACTTTTGAAATAGTATACTTTATTTAGAGAGCATGATTAATTTTACAAATAAATAAAAACATGAAATAACTGGTCATTTGAAAATTAAATTTATTTTTCATAATTAACATTATTAAGACTGTCTAAAATAACGGTCTTTCGAAAACAAAAATATTGATAAAATCTAAGATGGTATATTTTTATTTCTTATACAATAATTCAATGAACTTACTATATTATTTTTTTTTTTTTGCACTTAAAAACTAATAAAAACAAAAACATATAATATAATATACTGACAAAGCTATCAACAATGCTCCAGACATATTAATACCGTTGGAATGATAAATAAAAACAATTAATTAATATACTATGCAATCTATGAACAATCTACATTATACCTTGGAAACTGTATGATAAAGGGTATTAATAATTTATAATGTTAAATTGATGATAATTGATAATATATATGTACCTGAACAAATAACTATAGATTTAAGTTATTTGAAAATGGGAATGTAGTTGTCCATACGAGCACGGTGCTTTTGTGACACACACTCAGATATCCAGACGACATTTCTGCATTCTTGTTCTTTAAGTTTCAAATACGAGTAGAAAACACCATAATGAAATTGACGCATAAATGCATTGACATTCAACTTCACTTCATGTTCAAAGAAACGATCTTCAAGAGTTTTTTCACCAGGATTAGTGCCAGCACCATCAAACAGAGCACTGTACTCAGCAAAGTATTCAGCAACAGCTTTAACCTATAAGTGATAAAATAAATATTAGAATATGATTATGTAATTATTTTTTTTACAAGAATATTGTCAATCTAATATATTGCTAGTTCTCATACGGTACCTGATCGTAATCATCGGCCCTAGCTAAAGCCGCCAGGCCATCTGGATAGAGTTTACCACACCTTGGGTATAGCTTAGCTCTATCGTCCTTGGTCAATTCCGTTCCAAAAGAGTTTATTGTTATATTAATTGCACGCCTGTCAGCTTCAAATGATAATATTTCACACATAGTATCAGCAGTGATACCTCCAAGCTTTTTACAAAAGTCATAAAAAGATTCCAAGTATGCCTTATACAGAGTATTACGAATAATTTCAATGTTCATTTCATCAAGGTCCTGTTCACTAATGCAATCTACAAAGAATGGAGCCAATGGTGTGTCAACCAACACAGCGTTATAGAGTTCAGCTGGAGTGGCAGCAACGTGTATTGCTTCCATTTGCTCAAAACTACCTAATGGATGACACTTTGGTATCAATTCAGATATTGGGCGCTGGTGAAGTGTTCCGGTGATCAACAATATGATGTTGTCAATCATGTAACTGTAAGTGATGTAATCAAGGAACGTGCTGAGTGGTTCCACAGCATGATTGCGCATATGTTGAAATTCAATGACAAGTTTTTCACGCAACTTGTCATCAATAACTGATACTGCCAGCGGGCTGGGTTCATTGGCTAAGAATTGGCCATAGTCTGTGGACTGCAGATGCAATTTGAGATCATCCAAGGTCTCACATTGCTCGAGGTTTAGGTAATCAGCATGTCTGAGTATGCCACACTTAAAGCCACGGCACAATCCTTCCAAGTAACCGCCATCAATGTTGAAGAAACAACCGGTGTCCACCATAATTTCTTATGTCAACCTGCAAACAACAACATTAAAGCACAGAACTATAGTTAAAACGACCGATCAAAATGAGACGGTTCACGCCCAAAATCCCCACTGAATTGCCTGACTATTGCTCACTATATAGTATGAACAATATGTAAACAAATGAAGTTAAAACCGAATCGATAGCAGTCAGAGAGATACGAACACAGATCGATTCAAGTTCACCGGACTTACCTAAAAGAGTTCCGCAGATAAAAACGTAGCTGTCCGCCGGAATTTGAATGTTTAGGAGGCTACAGAAAACGAAATTACGTTAGAGAAGTAATTTAGTAAACGAACTCTAGTACCTACAAATTATAGTACACACCTTAATTTTTATCAATTATCGAGAGTAGTTCTAAATAGAATGATATGAAGTTAGACCCGCGGTGTGGTTTATACGGACGATGATGATATGAACATAGCAACGTTTTACGATGACCGGCAGTTTTCAAACATGGTAGGTATTTGTTTTTCAAGCTGAAAGTTAATTTATATTATTGTGAACGACTTTTGTTATACTGGTGTCTGATGAGTAGAGCCGTGGAGGGATATAAAATTTTATCAAAATCTATGTTTTTCAAGTGCCTAGCAATTCAAAAATTGATGAAGCATGAATATGTTAAAACAACGGTTCTTAGACTTTCAAATAAGTAAGTACCTAATCAACAAGATATTATAAATAGGTAACTTAAAATAAGTTAGTTTTAGATAGGTTCAATACAAAATCATGAAAATAGTTTGAAAATGTAGGTACATGTTGAAATCTACGTAAAGTATTATTTATTTTTATTTTTTGTTGTCATTTAATATATTTCATAATTTATACATAGGTAGGTATTTGTAATGGGTACAGGAAAAGTTATACTAAACAATAAATATACTCAAACATAAAAAAAATCTCGTAAATATTAAACCACTTACCCAATTTCAAAACTAATTTTAACATTTATTAGTCTGGAATGACGATTAATATTGATTGGATGGATATTATTTAGTTGTTAAAAATGTTAGCAACCCTTAAAATATAAGTCATTACGACAGGGAATGTCATTCATGCGTATGGAATTTTGCTACACTCACTAGACAGAACAATAGATGAATGAGACTTTAAAGTAGTCAATACATGATTATTCTGTATTGTCAGTTTTTTATGACGGTCAAATTAAAAAAAATTCAAACGTGTTTAATAGTTTAATATTTAACAATCATGATAAATAAAAAAAAAATGTACGTGAGACGGAGCAAAAAGGTGTGAATTTCTAAATAAGTTTGTTACAGTTCATAGAAACGGCATCTAATGTATTCTTGATAATTAAATTTCGAAAATTTAATATTTACTAGGATAGAGATGGATTTATGTACTTCTTACCACATTACGTAATTTAAATTTGGCCGGGGAAATAATATCATATGAATTTCAAAACTAATCTTGTGAATTCAGACAAATGCCATGCTTTATATTCACAAAAAAAAAAAATTAAATTATAGGTACGATCGTAGATAGCTGATGGAAACCTGGTATACTAACTGTTTCATTATTGTTATTTTAATTATATGTCATTTTATGGGAAAGGAGTTGTGGTGACAATTTCAAAATTATAAGCTTGAATAATTCACGGATACGGAATGCAATACATTCGTAATAATAATTAATACTTTGGAAAACTTAAGTTTTATTTGAATAGAAAAAATTACACATTTCTTGTCGGTTACAAAATCTCAATTTTGTGGTGAAAGGAGTGTCATAAAATTTCAAATTTAGGATTTTCAGAGGGATGACGTACTTTATACTTGAAAAATAAAAGTATAAAAACTATTTTATTTTATTACATTAAATGATATTATGATAATAATATTTAAAGTTCTAACTTGACATTTTCTATATTGTCTCGATACTTCGAGTAGTCATGTATAGTATTTTATACTATAATTAAAGCGATTATATCTGTTTAAGTAAGTTTACTTAGCTAAGTAAAGTTTTTATCTCAAATAACTTATAAAGTTATTCCATATTATCCATGACATTATAAACTAACGTCTAATAGTAGGTAGGTACCTAATAGATGTGGTATATACCTACGTAATATTTAATATCATAATATTTTAAACGTAACTTAGGTACATACGATGAAGCTTTCATTACTCGATTTAAATAATATGTGTTTTTACTGATATTATTTTATTTAAAAACTTGGGAATTTTATTTGGTTTTGATTTTATTTTTTTAATAAAATAAAATAAATTATATTAATTGTATGTTTAAAAATAAGACATTACACTTTAATCGGATATTGTTTTGTTGATAAATTTGCATGTTTATCTATCTAGAGATATTTTGTGCTATTTGAACTTATCTAAAAAAAAATTCTAATTACGTCACTAGAACTAGCCCGTCTTAAATGAAACTTAAATTAAATTGAATTTATTATTATATTAATTGTATATAAATAATTACATAATTAAATTTAAAAAATCACACATATAGCTGGAAAACATTAATTATAGGTGAATAATGGTTAAGCCTAAATTGTGTCATCAGCTAAAAGCAGTGGTTAAACTTAACATTTCTCAAGCATTCAGATATCATGTCTATACGATATGAATGCAAGTAATACAATAAATAATAATATACTAAGTGTATAATATAAATCTATTATGGGTAGAAATGGTATAATAATAGGTGTATAAAAACGATGATATAATATATCGTTGATACTCGGCATGATTGTGTTTATGTGTATTTATACTATACTTCCTACCCGCTCATAGTATAAGGTACCTTTTATTATAATATGTAGGTATGCATACATAAAATAACAAAAGTATTTGTAGGTATAAATCTGATTCATCTTACTCCTTTTTGATAATCCCGCCAAACAGTACGCAGCCACTGCCGCAATAACTACACGAAAATTATTGACCATATTATAATAATAGAAATCATTTGGTAATTTTTTTTTTCTCGCAGGAGTTATGTAGGTAGTATTAGTATAGTATATAGTTATTCACAAAAGTTGTTAATGTATCTAATATGTATATATTTCTTCTTATTTTCTTTTTTTTTGTAAATAAAAATCAATACGATATTTATTTTTTATATAGGTAGGTAATTATGTACCTACTTATATATTATTTATCACCTAAGTATTAACCTATGTTTAAGAATATTAAAATATAATATTATCTAAGTATAAAATATAAATGTATAACATACATATATAGATCGTAAATAACTATACATAGATATTTGGTGGTACACAATAATGGTAAATAAAATAAAAATCCCCTGGGAAAAAAATATTCTAAAAAAACCTAACGAAGACTCTAAATATTTTACTAAAAAATATATTTACAATCTAAGCAATACAATAAAATTAGTATAATAAGTAAATTTGATTAATGGTTATTTACAGGAGGTTGTATTTATGGGTAGGCACTCAGCAGTGTCATTCAACCAGATACTTTTTAGGTATTATTGTTTTTTTTTTTTTTTGTTTTTTTTTTATATCTTTGTAAGTATCTAGGCCTCTATATTCTGAGTTTACATGTATTATCGGGAAGTGAGATTAAAAATAGTTGTTTGATTAATGGGTTACTGTGAGAGTTTAAATTAGTATGAAATTAAAAATAATATAATTTTGATAATTGATTAAGGATAGGATTTTTTAGGTCTTTATGTTAAGATTATTATTTGTGAAATACCAAGGAGTAGACGTTAATAGTCGTAAGTAGATGGATTGAATTGCTGAAGAGTTTTGGTATAAAATGGCTTTGCAGAATCCCATAATTTAATACTATATGTCCAAGATGATCGAATTATTGACTTCTTAATGCTAAGTTAATTAGATAGAGAGAGTTTAGATTTAAAAAGTGGTTTTGGAAGATTAAGTCTAGAGTTTAAAATTTTACGCTTAAGTTTTATGTGTAGACTCCAGGTTAGCGATTTGATAGATAGAATTTAATTTAAAGGAAATAAAGGGTGGGTAAAAATACTGAGAATACTTTTTAAGTTTGTATACAATAGACTATTGTGCCAAACCTGATCAAAGGCGGGAAATGTCTAGGAATATTGCTGTACAGAACTGTTTTTTTCTAAAGAACTGGATATTCTATCGGCTGTCCTATGTAGTAAATGTTGATGTATGATCGAGTATATTGGTCTAAATCCGAATTGGGTGTGTGCCGTGTGATATTTTGTGGTTAGGAGGTGAGAGGAAGGAGTTTGGTAAATATGATAGTCTGAATAGGGCATTGAATAGATGTGATAAGAAAATAATGATTTTATTGGATTAGTTAATTATAATTACATTATTGATCAGATCATGACCCGGTAAATTTTTAACAGTAAATTATTTAATACTATATTTGATTTCTCCTGGAGAGATAGTTTTAGTGGGAAGCGACATGAGAAGGGATGATTTAAGAATTTGAGGCAGCTATCTATTATTTATAATTATGAAACTCTAGGCTGTATAATATCATGAGGAGTAAGGAGTTTAGATAAATGTTTAGCTAGTATGTTAATTTTTTTTCGAGGTCAGTAATAGCCTAAAAGTGGTCTGCTTTGCAAAGAGGAGAAGGAGATTGGTTTAACCAAAGTTGGAGATTTGGTTGCTCTCCATAGGGAGCAATTGATTTTAATGAAATGGTTTTCGAAGAGGAGGCACACAAAGCAGAATTCTGTAATGACGAAGTTAGAAATCTCAACACTTCATTTAGCTTTTCACCTAACCCATTTTTATTTAATAATTTTTATATTATAATTTTGTCTAAGTGTAATACTGTATTTTGGAGATTTTAATTCTATAATTCATAATAGTTTATGCTGCTCGATTTCTTATTATTTATATATAATATTACCTATACAATTATATAAATTATGGCTTATAATCTATAACTATACGTCTATAACAGATACCTCATTATATAATATACGTTGTATGTGCAATATCATAACATAAATTAAGTGCAATTGTGCAAAAATACAATACGTTAATAATATTAATAAATAAATTATAAACGTTTTTATTATTATTTAAAAAAATTATATCATAAAATTAATTAAATATGAGTGGTGTTTTACAGAAGTACTCGTTTACTTATGCCTTTACTAACTATTAAATCTATATTTCGGTACATGACTTATTAAAGTAATAGGTAATTGTGGTTTGACCTAATACAAAAAAAAAAAAAATAATAATAATAAATAAACTTTGATATAATTATGTTAATAATTGTAATAAAATTGTAATTGTGTTCAATCAAGTCATACTAAAGTACTAAACTAATAATAATATTATGATATTATAGGTACATATTATGTATATTGTATGTATTAAGTGTATTTACTAATGTTAAATACGACCATTGACGATATTAATTATAATAAAAATATAGGTTACCAACAGTCTTATTACAAAATAAGAAAACTCGAGAAATTATTTTATGCGTTTTTATTTATTGCATATAATAATGTATACCTATGTTACATATAACTACACTAACTATTACGTGTCGCATTATTTAAATTCAATCTACCACAATATTTAGTGCGTACCTAAGTCACCTTACGATATTATTATTGTGTAATAACATTCGTTTTTAATAATATATATAATTAAATTGTATACATAACTTAACATCCGCTGAATAATTCGAATATATAATCATAAACACGAAACAAACATTTCACATTTATTATGAAAAATAACTACTGGAAAAAATTAATTAAAACAGAGAAGCTATTACGCAATGTATAATATACATAGGTTTATCGACACGCGAGTGTTTTATACTACGTGCATATATAGCTGCTGTAATAAGGCATTTTCGACCTACGCACACGGGTCATATAGTTACAGGGCGATGTACCTATATAATAAGTACTGCATATCGTATATAGTCCCATATAATCTTAAATTTACATTCGAATATAGTTCTAACATGCCGCTGTTTTACCTGTTTCGTGACTCCGCATTAACTGTATCGTGGGGCTGTCGTCAAACGTCAATAATATCTACGGTCTACGACCGATGCGACTATATTATGATTTATAATAACATAAGAAAAAGAAAAAACGATAATATTATATTACAGAGGTGGCAAATTTTTCTGACGTAACGTGCCAAAAACTGCATAACTCGTTTTTTTGTTTCTTGCGTACTAATAAATTGTAAAAAAAATATATATGTATAAAAACTAGAAAAAAATTTAAAATGTGTGTTAATTTAAATATATTTATTGTATTTTGTTAGTAGACGAATAAGATATTTAATTTGAGTAATACTAGAATTTAACATTATACTTTAATGAAGTATAATATAGTAAAGTAACTTAATTATTTATTAATTTGTTTGGTATGATTATTTATTGTTTTACACTTAATGCTATTTCTTTTATATTCCGATTAAGCTTCGTAACTTTAACGAAGTACGTCATGTGGGATGAGAAACAATTATATTTTATGATATACTTATATTATTTTTTAAGTAGTTTATTTTACTAATTGGAATGTTTTAGTAAGTTAAATGAATTTTTGACGAAAATATTAGATTTAAAAATATACTTGTGTGTCTGCGTGTATAAAATATAATTATATATATATATATACGTTGAAAGTATTATTAGTTACAATAGTATCTACAAATAGTATATTATTAATAAATTTAAAAAAATAAACTAAAATCTCGATTTTACGTTTAAATATCTAATTTTGTCTAAATTTGAACTTCAGAGGTCTGTTAACATGTTTTTTTTAACTTTTGATACAGTATGATTTATATTTTGAAAAATTTTGTATTAATTTATTAATCCTTAGATACAAAAACTTAACATTTCGTACATTTTTTAACCACAAAATTGTTAGAAAATCTTCGTGATACTGACAAATTTTGTCAAAATTTGAACTTTAAATGCTTATAAAAATAAATCCTGCCAATGTATCTATAAAATTTTTAAATAGCTATAATTATTTAAATAAACTTAAATTTCAAGTATCTAAGATTAGATGTTTTGAGTTATACAAATAAAATTAAATCGATTTTGTTAAATACAATAATTTTGCGTAAATATTTCAGTTTTTCTTTAAATTTTTGTTTTTTGCTGTTATTTTGAAAGTATTCTTTTCTTTTGATCCCTTTAAGTACTAACTAATCCAATTTTCTATAAAAACTATTCTCAAAGAATATTTGATGACAGATAGACATGTAAGATATAAATAAAATCACACATAATTTTATGTAAAAAAAATTCGTTCGTTTCGCTCTTTTTAGAATTTAAAATATGTGGAATTATCAATGATTGGAAATAATTTAAAAAATAATAACTTTAAATTTAACTAAAATAAAAAATTGAAGATAATCAATTCTTTATAAAAATTCATAAATATTAAAAATAACACATTCAATACGTATAATACAAACAAATATTCAAAAACATCTTTCTTATTAACAGAAAAGGGACAAAAATATGAAAATATTATATTTACGTGGTCTATAATTTAAAAGCTATAAGTTATATCAATTCTTAAAATACGAAGTTAACAAAATCTAAAAACGGGAATTTACTTTTACTGTGATTTGTTAATGGAAAATGGTATTATACCTATGTATGACTATCACTATATATACTGGTGATTAACGAAAAGATTGATTTTGGTAGAGAATAGCAACACTATTCCTCTAAGTCTAGTGGTGATTATTTTATAATATTATTTTATATTAGGGTGCTTATATTCATTTTTGTTCGGTAAAATTATTTGTACGCAGTAAAAATTAAAATACTTGTTCAATATTATTATACAATTAATAATTATGTTAAAATATACCGTAACAAAAATCAAATGAGTGAGTTTATTTTTAGTAAAATACAAAATTTTAAAGTTTTTTTTTTTTGTAAAAAGTAGAGTTTTATATATATGTACCTATTTTATTTAGTGTTTATACAGCCATACGGGGGTTCTTAAAACTTATATTTTTTATTGTTGAGTAAATTTCTTGATTCTCCAAGGATTTTATGTTTCATAATATTACAGATTCATAGAATATATAAGTAAGTTGTGTGTTAGGAATAATATCGGTTCAAGTTATTAATGTTCCTTTTCTATTTGCAAAAATTATTTAAAATCTAAAATAAATTATAAGGATAATCCATTGTATAAAGAAAAAAAATTAATTTGTTCAAAATATGTTGATTTCACTGTATCAAATGATGTTAAAATGTAATCTACTTGAAAAAGTAATATAGTTTAATACCTTATTATTATACAAAATTAATCATATCTATACACTTAAACGTATAAACACAATACATTTCTTGATTCCTATACAATTTGTTATGCAAACTTTTGTTGTTAAACATAAATAAATAGGTATACCTACTAATTATTATTAATTATTATCATGTATATGTATTACCATTGTATTTATCATACTTTACAAATCAACCATACCTATAACATACATATTACTTAACTGTCAAGTGTTGAACTGTGAATATCAAACTTATAAATTGTATTATATTTATGGGAGTGTAGATATTATAAAAATGGTTTTTGAGATTAAACTGTATTTTCAACTATTTACTATTTAATCTATACATAAGGACAATTTTTTATAAAACATTTAAAATATTAACAATAATTTATAACAGTAAAATAAATAAATAACGGGCATATTCCAAATAGATAATGTTTATTCATTCGTTTTGTAATTTTATCAATGTCATTATATAGTAACGAAAAGACAATTACCTATATATTATATTTAAAATTAAATCTAAAATCGCAGACATTTATCGTTATAGGTGTTGAAATTTCCTATTGGGTTTTCTGCAATACTGAAGTAGGTGCAATGTATTGTTTGTGTGTACACTCTAATAACAGTAAATACCTGTAATAATACAATACCGATGCTTTTTTTTTTGATAAATATTGGTATGACAAAACAAACTATATTATACCGGTGCTTTAAAAAATGTTTAAGTATCATCATAACTCAAACGGTTGACCCTATTATACCCGAGCCTGTCTATACAAAATGGGATGCAACGTTGTCATGTTTTCGAAGTTTGTAAAATTTAAATTAATACACAATTGTATTTATATATGAGGTAAAATATTTTTAAACTTAAAATTAATATTTTCAATAGTTATTTTAATACTTGAATAAAAAGAGAGTAAACCAATGTAAATACACAATCACAAAATTTAAAGAGTTGAAAGATTTATTAATAATTATAAAAATTAAATATAGGTACCTATTACTCGTTGTCACGCAAAAGATAATTTATAAGTGTATATTGGTATTAATTATTGTAAATTATTTTTTTATTTTTACGAGTTATCGATTATATTATATTACAATATTACATCATTATTAACAAAAATGTTAAGTTTAAAATACATTTAAATATGTATAGGTACTGGTGCTTATAAATTATTAGTTTTTTCGAGTTTTGATATAATAAGAAGTTTACAAAAATTCACAAATGATATTATTGATTAAACCTATCAAATATTTACAAACAATATAGTAGACGTACATTTTTTTTATGTGTACTTTTATTACTAAAAGGTACGTATATACGCGTTTAAAAAAAAATCATTACGTCATTACAAACTAATATTTTGTTAAAAATTATAAGTTAAATTTTTATTTGACTGAAATGTGTCAATAATTGTCTTTAATGTTTCTATTACCTTATACAACAATAAAGAAAAAAATAGGATATACTAATAATAAATAGGTCAAATAAGTTGTTTGGAAGGGCGGAACTGTTTTCTGCTAAAGTGATCCTTGCCTGTTATTACCATATATATATATATATTTTTAAAGATTATATTCTAATTTTGCTTCAAAAAATAATATGATATTTTTTAGAGCCTCTTAACTTAGATCCATAAAACTGTTATGATTACGATATATCTTGTATTGTTATTTTTTTTCTTTCTAAAAATATAATATAACTTTTGACGGAAAAAGGATATGTTGGTAAAACAGATGAGGGTCGCTTTGGTAGAAAACTAAAACTCCTGTTAAGAATTTTGCGAGGAAGATTGTGAAAGAAACCTTTAAGGAGAGAACACATGTCATATTATGATCCCTGTATGTATAAAACGATTCACTGATTACTTCGAAAAATAGTTCTATCAATCGAAGAGTAAATATGAGTAGATAAGTAAATAAATTATATTATGTTATAATTTTAAAAATAATCAATAATTAATAATACATTTTATTACAAATCCTACGATTTTTTTTATAGAAGAACTTAAAAAATAATAATTAATAGGCATTCTTTGCCAAATCGTTTTCATACAATATAGGTATCACTAAAATTCAGTATTTATTTTGTTATCAAAATTTTATGACTAAACATTTTTAGATTTTAAAATATAATAGGTTTTTATATTATAAGGCATTAATAGATACGATTATATCCATAATGAGATGCATATTTGACTGCTATCCGCTTCAGTGAGTCCTTTTATATAAGAACCGAAAACCGTATCGTTATTTATTTCGTTTAAAATCGTCGCATCATCAATGTCAAAATATTTAATTTTAATAAAAATCATAATTTTTATCATAGAAAATAGAAGTAAATTGAACAAAAAAAATAATATTTAGTTCATGGCTATATAATAACACCTCTTATATTTATTTAGTAGGTATACTTATATATAATATTATGTTATCATATGAAAAGAATACATATTTTATACTGGATTACGTGAAAAAAAATAGTATAGATATGGGCGAAACCCGTTTCACCCAAACAATTTTGACCTTGGTATAAATATTCAACTATCTTAGTGAAAAAACTTAATAATTAGAAATTTAATGGATTATAATTATATCCAATAATTAATAATAATATATTTTAAATATACTGATTATTTAAATGATTTAATATTATATCTTATATTATTCTTATTTTTTAATTTTTATTTTAGAACATTTTAATAGTTATAGATACATATGAGTATATGACTATAAAAGTATAAAAATATTTCCTAAATTAGTTATAATACGTTTGTAGTCAATAAATATAAATAGTGATGCACATAAGTTATTTTTAAGGGGTGGGGCAAGATAAAAAGTTTCTTAAATATTTATTAATTTAAAAGTTAATATTTTTTTCTAGAGGGAAGAGCCTCTCATCATGTTCACTTTCCAATGGGTGCTCGTGAATTTGAGCATAATATTTTGTATAATATAATATAGTATGTCTATCAGTAATTAGTTATGACAATAACAAGTAAATATATAGAATTATAAGATATTATTTAAACAATAATATATATTTCCTAATATTAATATCTTTGGTTCTTTATCAATAAATTTGTCTAGCTATTCATTGTTTAATATAACAAATTGTGTAAATTCATGAAAGTGTTTTCATTTAAAATTTAATTACTTTATTGTACTTATAACGGTAGGTGTATAAACTATAATGGGCGTAAGCAAAATGTACGTTTGTTTGATTAAAGGATTTAAACGATATTCTACCTTGTAAAGATAAAGAAAAAAAGCTTTAAAATTACATTATTTTCCAATAACTTAAATGATTGACTACATATTGATTTAAATTTTATATACTATTATAAATCGTAGGTTAGTATAAAAATTAAAATATAAAGAATTATATTTTTATATTTTAATCAACTAATAAGACTTCAGAAATTTTAAAATGTTTATGTGATTAGACTATTTTTCAAAGCAATGCTCTTTATATTATAGGTATTTAAATAGAAGATATCTATAGTTTTATTTTAATACACATAATAATGCTAAACTGGTATAATGTAAAAATGATATTTTCAGCTATATTTTTTATTTGTTTCGTTTTAATTTTTCTTTCATTGTAGTTAGATTTAACAAAGTTAAGCTATTTAAATCATGTTTAATTAGATTGAGAATTTTAACATACAACTTTGTATGATGATAATTTTCATGTAGGTATACAAAAAATATCATACAGAGATTTCAATAATTATTGAAAATAAATATAATGTAGTAAGTACGAGTATAGTCAAATTTTTGAATTCCTAATTTTTTATTTCATTTGAAATTTTGTATTTTATCTATATATTTTATTTTATATAGTCACTGTACTTATCTAATTAATTTTAATTATTGTATAAGTAGATAAAACTATAAAATATAAAAAAAATACATTACTTATTAGCAGTGTTGGGAAATATCTAGAAAAATTATAGAATTGATTTATTTTTTATCTTACCTAGATAATTCTCAATTTATTTATATTTATCTTCATCTAGATAAAATTATAATTCTCTATGAGTACTTATCTATAGATAATTTATTTTTATGGGCTAAAAAAAAAATTAAAATTAAAAATATTATTTTTTTTGTTTTATTAACTCAAAGATTGACTTGTTATCTTCTAATGAAGTTTATTCAAAAATTATTATTTTTATTTTTTCAAATTTAAGCTTTTTTGTATTATTAAATCAAAGAATGACTTTTCATATATTCTGATAAATAAACTATTTTATTTTATGTTTATATTTTAAAATTTTTTAAATGATTTATTTTTTTACTTAATACCATGTACCTATATCACTGAATATTTGCAAAATTAATGAAACTATTATTTATTAGGCATCTAGACAAAAATTTATTAATTTTTATCTTTATATAGATAAAATTTAGCGTGATTATCTTTATCTATTTCCAACACTGCTTATTAGGTATTAATTTATTATTCGGTCATTTTTTCATAAAATATTATTATATAGAGATTGTGAATTTATTCATGAATCATGGATTCACGTATCTCGCCAGCACTGCCCAAGCAGAAAATTGTCCGACAATTTTCGCCATTAGAGAAGCAAATCTTGACATACAAATTTCATTTATATATAATTATGATAATTTATGTTACTTACATGTTAATTGCTTAACAAAAAATATTTAAAATTTTTAAATGGGTAGTGCATACGAGAGAATTTTGGTTTTGATACTTTTAAAAATGTTATGAATAAATGCTTATAATAATTTACAGTAAGGAAACGAGGATATAGAAAAACTGAAGTTTGTATTTTTATAGGACATTACTTAAGAAGTATAAAAAATCTCCAGAATTGAGAAAATTCGTATTATGAAAAATACGGTGTTAGGTATTCGCGTATATTTAAAAAATTCCGAAAATCAAATTTTGATTAACTACATAATATTATTAAAGAAAAAATGGGTAATTTCCCTTTAAATGTATACATAATTATCTATACCTAATTTAAGAATTATAAATACATATAGGTACATTGATATTTATCTAGAAGAATATCATTATAATATCTATTACCCTATTAACCTATATTATATAATAAATAAAATATATTTACATATTACTAAATTATAGACTATAATATAAAATAATTTACTAATTATATAGATTTTTTGCATCTTCAGTCCTCAACCATGGTTTCAATTTTCAAAAACACTCTGTGATTATTTATTTATCTTTATTTTCGATAATTATTGACCATGGAATTCGTAATTATTGCGTATAAATAATATTATATTGAATATAAATATATATTTGCATGTCTTTCGGGTGGCTTCACATTGTTATTAGGTGCAATAATAAATCGTACGTTGTACAACCATCGAGCGATAACATATTTTCGTATATGAGTATTAAGTCAACAGTTAACACGTGTACAACGTCCGTATAATAGCATTAATTATAAATAGGTAGTAGTGTCTGTAATCAATAGTAATAGATATTAGACACATACCTAAATGATAAATTATAATATGTTTCCATAAAATATTTAGATATATCATTAATTTTATGAAACTACTATGAAAATTTAAAAATATAGTATACTGTATTAGGTAAGCTGGCTGAATGTAAATATAACGGAGAAAAATACATTCGTTTTTGAAGTTTGATCATATGAAAAGTAAATACATTTTGTATGATAAATTTTTAGCACCTAAAAAGTACATTTTAACGAATTTACCATAAACATCATAAAGGTATATTTGTAACCTAACCTATAGGTACAATTTTAAATTAATTATTTTTATTTGTAGTATTCTATAATCTATATTATGTTTGATCTGGCTAGTTTTATGCAAGCAAACTATTTTTAAGGTATTTTTAAGTAATAAAAAAATTGATTTTCAATAATTTAATTTTACAAAGTTTATAGAAAGTATCTATTTACTTATTGTTGAATATTATAATTGTATTAGATATTTATTATTTATACATAAAATAAACCGAATTTATCATATTATAATACCTATAGGTATATCTATATCTACGTAGAAATATATTAAATTAAAATAAAACAAAATGTATCGTGAAATTAAAAAAGGTATAGTTTATATTTTAGTTGTGACAATATATAATACTATGCCAGCATATATCTTTAGTACCAATTTATAATACATATAATATAATATAAGAAGGGTAAAATAAGGGCAGCTTAAACGGCCTGTGTGTTCTACCCTGTCTTATTCACTATTATAGAAACGGAAAATAAAATAAAATATGATGTGTCGGTATATTTTGGCTTTTGTTATAACCAATATACTCAATAAGCCATACATAATAATACTTATACATAAACCCATTGACTATATTTAAATCCGTTTCTAAAAGATTAAATAAGTCCATAATTTTAAGCATTATAATTTACAACAATAATACATTGGTTCAGTTTCAGAAATACTTTTTAAAAATATTTTCAAAACAATTTTACCATATATATATATTACCTACTCTACACAACACATGTATAATATTAATATAATTTTAAATTTAAAAGATTGTAATTTAATTGATAAAATATAATATAAATTAAAAAATATATATATAGGTATATACATATGTATAGAAATACAGAAATTTAAAAGTATATTGATATTAATTCTTGCGATTTATTTATTAGTTGAATTTAGAAACTTATTTACTATACCTACTTATAATACCATATATTTGATAGATTTATATATCATAATGATTGCTTTAAATAATAAACAAATTTATTTAATTATTCAATATAAAAATGTTTACAATTGTCTCAATATTATATGTTCCGCTACATTTAATATACGCCATTATGTTACGAGCAAAGTACCTATATATACTATTTGGGTGTTTTCTATAATGCCCGAGCATTTTATAAAATTCTCTAGGTATATTAGGCAATATAAATAATAAAATATTTAATGATATAGTATAGTCAAAATATTAGGAATAATAATATATATTTATACTATTAGAAAATATAATAATTTTTTTATTTTACATTATTTATTGCTTCCGTGGAATTTTGACGTGCATATTATAAATAGTTTTTCTGTTGTTTTGCTCTTCCATTTCTATATTCTACATTTTTTTTACATACGTAAATCGGTTGTAATCCTGATCACCGAAATTGGAAATTTTTCATGCTGTCTCTTGAAGTGAAATTTTGATTTTTGGCATATAATTAACTTTTAGAAATCTTTCTTTGTAAATTACGAATATATACATATTATATGTATCATGTATATAATATAAGGCCTGTTCCATTGTAAGACAACTAATAAGAACAAAAAAATATATATTTTCTAATAATATAGTTATTATAGTATAAATATATATTTTTTATTCATTAAATTTGTATTATATTTTACAATTTAATATTATTATGTGTATTGTCCAATATATGAAGGGTATTTTATATAACGCCCGGATATTGTAGAAAATGCCCAAATTGTATATTTTGCTCGTAACATGTATATAATATACTCCTTAGTCATCATAAATTATCTCAAAGCTAGTTGACAAATTATTAGATTAGAACTCGTTTTAGAGTGTGGTATCATAGGTTATTCTTTTTGCGATTTGTATAGCTTCGAATTACGACCTTAACTTCTAAGTATTAATAAGTGCTACAATGATAGTTATATCGTTCTTATTTTGTTTAATATTGCATATCTGATACCGACCCACTTTATTTACTATTCTTATTGATGTCTTTTACAACTATAAAGCACACATAAAGTATAGTAGCTAATAGTCATATAAATCCGAAGTTATCCTCTTATTACTCATTTTAGAACACCTCACCCGACTTACCTTTCTATTAAATAATGGTTCTAAGATTGGGGTGTGAAAATAAAGAAATAAAAATATTGACACTGCTATTATATACGTTTATTGTAAAAAAAAAATTATATAACTCTTATTCTGAGTATATCTACCTATAATTTACAACAGAATAGCCGCTATAGCTAGTAGAGTTGTATTGGCACTATTTGAATGGCGTGCTAAAACTTAAATTTGAGTTAAATTATGTATAATATCAAACCGAATTGAAAGCTTAATAGTTTTAAAATTAAACAACACAATTATAAAATATTTCCATTTATACTTTTTGTCAATAAGAAAATTTTAACTACAGATATATAAATATGCTATTATTATTTATGTAATTAATATTTGTATTGGTAGGTTCTTATATTATAGTTAATTAAATTAAATTTTAATAATTATAATAACGAACAAAATAGAAAATAAAGTATACTAAATATACTAATATATTAATAAATTATAAGTTAATATTATTTTTCGCGTAGGAGTGAGGGAAAATGCCCTGTCCTGCCCCATCGTTAAAGCTGCAGTGTATGTGTATATTAATTACGAATTTGAACCATTATGGCATTTGATTATATTCATATTTATTAAAAATTTTCTTTGTTTATATATATTTATAATTGTTTTTCAACAATTTTTTTTTAATATATTACAATAAAATGTTTGTATTAGTATTCGGTCAAAAAATATAACTAGACGAAGAGACCGAATTCATCTTTTTGTGTATATTATTTTATACAAAATTCAAAATAATTTTATATAGGTATAATAATAATAATATAATAAGTCTAAATAAAATTTTTTTAAATAAATTAAATTTTCATAATTTATAATACCACCTATTAGGTATACTATTTAAAAATGCTTTTTTTGTCAATTCATTATCACTATTGTTTTTACTTAAATTGCATTTTCTATTTTTTCTGATTTATATTTTTTTGTTCCTATATATCGGGTTTCATTTCATTTAATGCTATTTTTTCTTAAATTACCACCACGAATTTTCACTATCACCTTCCGAATTGTTAATATATCAAATACTAGGTATTGAACTTATAAGAAAGATAAAATTATTTTATTTAATTTCTAATCTTAAATTTTGTGAACTGAAGAATTTGTATATTTTCGGATTAATTTTTGTTCAACTTGGAAAATGTGCATGGACTTTTTGTCCGGTGGTAAAAACTGAATCTATACTTTTTTTCAAATTCGACTTATCTTTGTTTAAGATTCGTACGTAGACATTATACATTTTCATCAAAATATACAATAAAGAGGAAATTCAATAAATAAAACCCATTAATTTATAATATATATATAGTGATCGTTATTATTATATTTTAGGAAACGAATGGTACCTATACTCAGACGCACAAAAAATAAGTCACGGTCATTGGGTATTCTTATGATTTTTAATCTTAATGTTCCGTGCCGCACGCAATTCAGATGCAACGGAATTGGCTGCGTAGGAGGTCGGAACAAACCGTCGCGGTCGTTTAAACGAATTCGAAAATATAACGAATATTATACGGTTTAAAATGTTAAAAACGGACGGCAATTCGGAGAAACGCATTGATGGTACCTGGGCAATGGGCATAATACCTGACAATAATGGTACACAATCCGGCGGCAGGTACCCATTGTGACAATGGGCTTACCGAGAAATTGGCGGCGGCGGCGGCGAACCGCCAAGTCGTCCCGCGGACGGCAAACAACAAAAACGTAAACGAAAAACACGCGCGCTCAGTCGCCGCCGCTGCGGCCGCCGGCGCCGCGGTAGTGCGTTCGGCGGCGGACATATTATTTTTTTACGCGGTCCCCGGCCGCCGGCGCGGTTGCCGCACGGCGATTGGTCGGCGCGCGGCCCGGCGGGAGTGGCCCGAGCACGCCCGTCGTGTTCCGCCGCTGCCGCCCCCGACGGTCCCTCGCACACGAATGCGGTCCGCGCGCCACGCACGACCGCACCTCATCAGTCGTAATCGATCGCGTGTCTAAATAATATTAAGTACACACTTACACGCACGCACACACACACACTCACACTCGAACGCGTAATAATATAATATCATCGCGGTACACTTACAGGTACGTACGGCGGCGCACACGCACACGCACGCATTCGCCTGTCACACCTCGAAATATAAGTCTGCTGTTATTATTTTATTTTTTTTTTTTCCCATCTTTCTTTTAATAAAACGCACACGGCTAATATACAGTAGTATTATTATATTGTTGTACGCTCTCGACACTCGCGCGGCACACACACTCGACGACCGCGACGACGACGACGTTTATGCGAATCCGTTTTGTTATATTTACGCGACAGTAGACGTGCGGGTACGTATACCGTATACTTATTACCGAGTTACGCGACGGTATGTGTTATAATAGTAATAAACGTTTTGATTGAATTATATGTAAACCGCGTCAGTGTGTATACGCTAGTGTAAATATATTATAGTCCCGTATAGTGCCGGTGCGTCAGTTCGTTACATCGAATTCGCTCAGCGTTACGCACTGCCTGCGCAATTCGTCGTGAAACCATAATAATGTTATTCGCGATCCCGGTGACGATTACAGTATATACTACATAGGGCACGTCGGTGACGCGCCACATCCAATCGCGGGCAAATGATCTGGGATCACCTGCAGCTGCAATCACCGCTGCGTGAATAAATTATATCATAACGATTTAGCTGCGACCACAGGGAATAACAGCGCATCATCGTTGTACTGTATGCAATAGGCGCACACAATTATAGGAAAACTGCTGCAGGCGACGAAAATGTGGTGGATGACCTGTCCGTGAAAAACCACAGCCGACGTAAAATGAATGAATCGGTGGCCGTGTGCAGCAGACAACAGGGTCCGTCGTATCATCATCACGGCCATCACGTCGTAGTCATGCCGGCTCAGTGTAACGGTGACGAGTGCCCGGCCGAACCACAACCGGCCACCGTGGCCGGTTCGTGGACGGCGTACGGTCATCAGCCCGCGGCCATCGCCGCCGGTTACCATCAGCACCACCACCACCATCATCTGCAACAGCAGCAGCAGCAGCAACAGCAACAACAGCAACAGCAACAGCAGCAGCAACAACAACAACAACAACAACACCAACAGCAGCAACAGGACCATCACCTCCATCATCCGCATCAAGGAATGTCCGCGATACCGCCGCCGCAGTCGTTGATGCACCACCACCATCACCATCAACCGGCGGACGGCGGCGGTGGTTACGCCGCGTGGCCAACGGCGGTCGTGTACAACAAACGGCGGCTCTCGTACGCGGACGACGTACAGGTGTATCATCACCACCACGCGCCGCCGTTGCCGCCACCGCCTCCGCCGCCGCACCATCAGCCTGCCGGCGCCGCGGCCACCTTGCAGGCCGTCGCGGCCTACAACCCGGCGGTCGTGACGGCCTCGACGGCCACGTGCTCGTCGCCCGGCACGTCGTTGGACGAACCGTCCTCTGCGGCCGCCACTGCGGCCGTTTACCAGACGGCCAACGACTATAAGTATTGGCCGCCCGTGCAACAACAACCGTCGCCCACTGGCACAGGGCGCGTGAGCCCGTACGGTTGGATGAAGAGAGTCGAGTACCAAGACCGTCCACAACCAGGTTCGTAAAATTTATTGATAATTATTATTAATAGATAATAATATGTCATTATTATAATATTATATTCGAGCAAAACAAAAATTTTCCCGCCAAACTAGACGCGAAGTTTAGCCGACTCTTTTCGTCCACATCTACGTACATAACAAACAACGATAATGTCATTATCAGATATTTTTATCACAACGGTGTCCTATGCGCTTGATAGGAGGTACGGTATAGTTGACTTGTAAGTTTAATAAAGTACCTATGTTGAATCGTCGAATCGTGTTATAATATATATTTTACAAACGATATCATCTCGTTATAGTTATATCGAAGTGTTAAAGTTTGTGTGTAATTTTCTAGGATTTTTAAAATTATAATATAATAATGAATCTTTTTTTTGTTAATTATTTCTTTTAAAAGTGCAAATTTCTGCAAAAAGTATACATATTTAATTATATAGGTCGGTACATATTATTTTTGTATTTAGAAATTAAATTAAAATTTAGTAATACCGGTATTTGATAGGCTACTAAGCCCCAACTAATAGTGTTTAAATTATTTAATAATTCTACGGTTATGGGTGAAATGTTCGTAATCTGATTTTGTGTAAAAAAACTTGCCTTGTTATTTTAAAAGTATTATAGAGCGTTCATTTTGATAGTATCTATATACATAAAAAAATAGAATTAACATTTTTTAAATGGAAATTCTTTACTAAAATTCATATTCTTAAATATGGAAGCATCTACATACTATATATATTCATATCTAAAAGTATTGATTTGGTTTTTTTTTTATATAACTTACATGATTTCACATTACATTGACATCATTGCAGGCATTACTTTATTAGAACAACAATAAAATTTGACAACTTAACAAATGTCAATTTGCTTTGATTTTTCTGTCGATTTTATTTCCTCAGAAATAATGATTACAGTACAATATACCTAGATAGTAGATAGTGTTTTCGTGCATATATGTATTTGATAGATTTTGCATTGCATTAAAAATGTTATGATATAAAATTATTATTTATTTTATCACATAATACTTTTCGTTCAATTAGGTTCCCTATAATTAATTATTTTTATAGTATTATAATTAACTATTATATACACAATACACTTTACACTAATATAGTAATATACTATGTAAACTATGGTAAACTCTATTGTAGGAAACATAAGAGTAGACATAGGTTTTTACGGGAATCATAAAAATTAATAAATTATATAACTATTATACATATTAAGTGGCGTATGAAAACGTGTGTAAAATTTCAATAAGTAATGCTTAAATAAATTTTTATAAAACTCTATGAATTATACGCAATTATATTTTATAGGTATATGCAAGGTAATTAACTTGAAGTATGCTTGTCCCCTTTTCTTCTTTAATAATTTAATTACCTACTCAAAATCTGATTTTTTGAAATTTTTAAATATACCGTAAGACTATTATCTAATTCTTGAGAAAAACAGTTCTATTTTCAAATGATAACCTCCCTTTAATACTTCAATAATTCACTGCTAAGTGAATGGTTAGGTTAGATAATTTTTCTAAAAATGTTAACATATTAAAATAAAAATTTGGACGAGTAGTTATGAGATATTTATAATTTTGTGTATTAAGAATAATAAATCCATGATATGAGGTTTGAAAAATATAAAAGCTATGTTACTTTGAGTATATTCTATAGTAGATAATTAATATTCTTTTATAATTTCCAAAAATAGTCCAAGTATAATAAATGTTAAATTCAATACTCTTTCATATATTTTTATGAAAATTTTTTTAAGGAGGATTATATTATTCTTGATATAAACAATTTAATAACTGATAACACGTTAGAATTTTTAATTAGATACTTAAAAATTATCTTTTAAATAATTTATAGTATAAAGGGGGTGGAAGGTTCAACACAATAATCGTCTGGATTTTAATATTTTATGCTGATTTAAACATACACTTTAAAGTATCTATATTATGAAGGGGGAGGATATTATAGTGAACACTCCAACTAAGTATTTTTATGTTGGTTATTGGAGAAATATATTCGTTTTTCCATTTTCGATGGAAAGTATTTTCTGGACCATCTTATGAAATTTGGAGTTGTAAAAATGCATACGCATTTTTTATATATTTTTATCAGATAAGATACAGTTCGTATATGTATTTAATATTGATGTATATACTGTATAATAATATCTATTGATATACTAACCGTCTCTGATGAGAGACCTGGATGGCATTAATAGCGCGCAAATTTTCTTGTTTTAAGGTAACTATATTTTAAGGTAATAAAAATATTTATTTTGTTTGTAAACACTATAATATATTTACAAGTTATAATATTAAAATAAATCGATCGTATACCATTTGTAGGTCATACATCTACATTATTGTAATATTAGATGCTTGGCTCACGTGTAAGCGCGGTTCTTTTTCACTTTTATTCTTAGACTTGATATTTAATACAATTAAGACATCAATATAGATAAGTACTCAACATGTCTAGTTTCTTGAAAATATATTATAAGGTACATGTCATGTATTTAACAATTTCCACTGTAAGCCAAACCTGTAGTGGCCTTAATAGATTATTTGGTATATTGTGCATCGTACATATTATATAAGTACTTAATATTAAGTAATTTTAAATAATATATTTTTTTTTCAATACAAATATTCTGTTGTAATAGGTTGTAAACGTATAAACCTATATAAAAATTTCAAATTAAAGAAATGTTATGCATCATACATTTTTTAAATTTTATTGTAGGTTTAACTGTTGGTAAAATTATGTTTCCGAAATCCACGTAGATATCTCTATTTAATTCTATATATTATAGTAGGTATATAATATAAACGCTATAGACGTTATTACTTAGTTATTGCAGGCATTGCATCGTTTGCGTTGGTAGTTAATATAATATAATGTTTTGTATATATTCGAATATAATACGTACCATATAAATTGCAACACAACATGCACGTTTATTAGAAATACAATATAATGTATAGTACATAAGTATCATTATAATATTATTATATTATTATCACGTCGGTACGCATAAATGTAAGACCTGTACAAAGGCCTGCCATATTATACTTCAGTAAACGATCCAAACGCATGTGCGCATTACTGCGAGGATATATAAATGATATAAAATTCACTTTTCGAAAAGCCGTTTATTTGGATGTCGCCATCGTCGGCGTCTGTTTATGCTATATTTACCCATAAACAAAATAATATAACATATTATTATAATATACGACGTGTATTATACGGTCGTGTAATGTTTACTCGTATTATAGTATTGTCCCTGACGTCTGGACTATAGGACGAGAAAAAAAAATCGAGACTAAAAGGATTTACTTGGGGTGAAAAAAATGTCGGCGATTCCGGAGCCATTCGATCGGCTTGGCGGCACCGTTTGTCATAAAAGTGTTAACAGAGCGCTCGTGATATTATTATTCCTCGATAAAAATCAAAAAACCATCTGCAGGACTTATTCTAAGGGTTTTTTCCTATTGATAGAAGAATTTTCAGGATATTAATGACGTCTATGATTTCCGATACTGCAGTTTTCGATGTGGATGATCAGTGGGATGGGAGAAGGAAATCGTAGAGGTAATCTTTAAGATTAATAATTACCAGCTATTGCCTATTTATATTAATCGATTATATGTTATAATAAATGATTATAAATTACGATACTTAATTTTAAAATATTGTTACATATATAAAAGGGGGATTAGGAGAATTTTGAACAATTAAATAAAATTATACAATTCCATGATCACTGCAAAAAACTAAATCCTATTGAAATTCACATGTTTTAATTTGCATTTAGTGTTAGATAAAAACAATTCTACGATTAAGGTTTCTAAGAATTTAATCTAAAATACAGAAATTTCGTTGAATTTTTTAATAGTTGTATGATTATTAATAGCCAATATGTATGGGTTAATATATTATAATAATAATTGATGATATATTTTATGTTTTATATATTTAATATAAATAAAGTTCAACGAAATTAACCGTTGATTTTTATCATACGTAATTACTGATAAACAAATTTCACCAACTACCCATATAGTTTTATTTAATAAATTTTAACCATATATAAATCATATAGTGTTTTTGACGAATACTGACTGCAGTTTTATTAGTGATGGCGATATATAAATTGAAAGAACTGCCAGAACAGGCTATAGGTATATGACATAATTTAATGATAACTGCGGTCCTAAATATAATCGTGAAGTCTCAAGTCAATAATTTATGGCCTTTTACTATTTCCTACTATCCGCCCCATATTATACTAGCCGAAAACTAATGTTGAACTAGGTATTCGTAGCTTTCTATAGCTAATAATATAAGCGTTTATATAGCGATGAGTTAGAGATGATTTCAATCCTTTATTTTTGCCGCGGTTGCGATGTAGCTGGTACTATGTAAGTGTATAATTTCCGAATCCGTGTCACTCGGCGAGTTAGGATCATATTAGACGTCACGATAAGACGTATTGAGAAATACTGTATTATTGTATTAGTAACTATATATATTGTGTATACACACATCATCATTGGTGCATAATAATGTCGAAGACGTGATGGCTTTGGGTCGTTTTTGTGTCCTTAAACTCGGGCGGTCGCGCGTGGAGAAAGCCTGTCGCTTCTTTTATAACATTATTGTTGTTATTATATCATTATGTTATACACAGTACACACGCGTTACACTTTGACGGCGGCGGACACGCTGGGCACGTACGCACGCGCACGCAATTGCTGCAGTCGGTCTGGAGAAGGAGATATTATAATGTAAGGAGCAGGCCCGAAGAAAGCGTACATATGTTATTGTTGTACACAATATTATTATGTTGTGCAACACTTGTAAATCATTCGGGCGGAGAGGAAAAAAAAAAGGTTCCGATGAATCGAGCGTCAAAAGAGACCGACTTGTTTGAACTGCGCGGCGTGCTTCTTTGTCGCCCTCACGGCGCGCCGATCCCTCGTCAGGGAGATTCGTATATATTGTAGGCACCTATGTATACAAATATTATGTATATACTTACATAGGTTCTCTACGTATTTATATGCGTCACGTATATATGGTATATTTCGTATTCTATCGTGTGTGTATGTATATGTATATAAATATAGTATAACAATAATTACGATAATACCTATTTAGTATATTATATTATTAAGAAGTTTATGTGCGCCTATGTTGCAGTGTACCGTTTATTATATTATATGTTGTAACAGTGTACCTATAATGCTACAATGCGTGCAAGCATGTACGGATTAACGGACTACCTAAGTTTATGTATAAATAATATTATAGAGGCATACTATGTAGTGCACGTGACCGGTTGAATGAGGGAGACTATATAGGATAGGTTGTTGCGGGACTACATTTGGTTTTCCTTGAAACGATACTTATAGAATTTTTTTTACCATTTTCTCCTCACCCTGGCGGATGAATTTATGTGGCGTTTATCGCTTTGTGTACGGCGACAAATAACACGTATGTATATGCTGTACCATAATACATAGTAAACGGCAGCGCCACCCACTGTGACGTTGCCGGTGTGAGTGTGTCATCACTCACACCAATATTATAGATGTATCTATTATTATAATACCTGACGGAGTCATTGCGGTCGTTTTGATGTCATTGTGATAAGATTTAGTAATAATATTATGTAGGTATATCATAGTATTAACACAGAATAACCAGAAAGGACACTTTTTGAGCACTCAAAACTCTGTTCAGTTTGTTGGAATATCAGTGTAGGTATCCATTAATTTATCAAATATATAAAATTATTTTTGTTTAATCACGTTGATTTACTAATGCTTTCATAAATTTTTAATAGTCTACAAAATTTTTGTAATAACAGTCTCGCTTGAAAAATAGAATAATAGGAAATATTTTTTTTTTGGCAGCAATGATATTCCAACAGATATTGCAAATCTGTATCTCATATGAACCCGTGTTAAACTCAAAAAGTGTCCTTTCTAGTATTATGTGGTATTAGTATTGAGTTGGACAAATAAAAGCTAAACAATACAAGCTTAAAAATTATAGTCTTGCGATGTGTAGTTAAGCAGCTTAGATATTGAGACAATAAAAATTATTTGAAAAAAAAAATAACAAAAATATTTCGCCTGACCCAATATAAGCGAGTACAGATAAGGCAATACCAATAAAATATCTTATTACGTTCTAATATATCATTTCACGGTTTTATATTATGTGTTTGAAAATTTTTTTTGTTGATCTATAATTATATTATGATAGATATTATCTAGATATCTACACACATTATTATTTGTTTCAATGTCGTCGAGATTCAAAATACAATATTCTTTCTAGGTATAAGAACCTACTTTGCCATAAACTCGAAAAAGATTTTAGGGCATATTTTATTATTTCATAATAATATCTTTTAAATTTTGTCTAGCATTCTAGTCGTTATATAAATTTTTTTATATTGACAATTTATAAATATTTCTTGTAAATAGGTACAGATTATACAATATATTGGTACCCTACGAGCGCTGGCTCGAACACCTATTGAAATTGTTTTTTCTCAGAGTAATTTATATCACACTTTTTTAAATTATTATATTTTCTGAACACTCATAAGTTCCTTAAAAACTTAGAATCTATTTTATGTAAATAATTACAATTTACAATATTGTTGAACAGTTGACTCTAATAAACTACCAATAAATGTTAATGATTAAAAATATTCTACAGTGAAATATAACTCCAAGTAAGTGCCTACTTATTAAATTCTTCGTAAAAAAAATCGTTTACGGCCCACTTAGAAATTTTAAATATTTATCTATGTATGTTGTTTCTTTCGAAATAATTGTTTATGTAGAAGAATTGTTTTTGAGTGCATCATAATATAATTTGAATTTTCGATTCACATTTGGCTTGTTTTTAATTTTTATTGCATATAAATTTAGGCTATCGTTTTAACAATACTATATAACATTTATTTATAACAAACATAGGTATGTGTATACAGTTGATATTTATGCCACAAATTAGTTAAGTAATCTATTACCGTTAAACGTAAGTTTGACGTACGCGTCATAATATCGTTATTCGTGTATAACTTGTTTATCGTGTGTATACTGAAATATATTTTAAGTGTTAAGTGTGCGTTTAATGTCCTGGATGATATACCTGTTGTAAGTCGAAAACATTGAACCAGCGTACTACTTCAGGTTTTGATAGAAAATGCCGCGCGCGGAGTGAATTTTATTTTTATTCCCTCGATTGTCGTAAAAATTGTAATTTTAGATAAGAAATTCTAGAAAATCCAGTTGCTACTGTGTGATGTGATTTTTCTTACACGTTCGTACTTCTGTCCTATACCTACCTAACCGTATACGACACTGTAGCCATGACACGTTAATGATCTGTAAAACATGTTTACGATGCGTGCTTTTATTTATGTATGTATAATATATATATTATGCGTATATAATATATTTATGTTCACCTTGAATATCAAACCTTGCTAGAAGTCTAGAGGGGAGAATACATTTATATTTATGAATTTTATTTAAAGCTAATCCGATTTTGAAATATATAAAATACTTACTTATATACATAACGTATAATATATTGCTTTTACGATCAAGTCTATTAAACGCATAATATAAATCCAACAAATTACACCTTTCATCAGATTTATTATATGCAGATTTGGTAATCTATATTACATATAATTACATTTTTGCATCTGGATTTTTCTTCCAATAATTTTATTATTTTACTATATAATACGCGTATATAATTTCATATAAATGTTTAATTTTTATAATATATGATGCATTACTAATAGGTGTACCTATTTACTGTACATGCTTCATCAGACCTTACGTATCTATTTTAAGGGCAAAATTGCAAGCCACTGAAATTTAATTTTTTTTTTTTTTTTTAATTATATTTTGTAAAGAAGTTTTAAATATCTAGATAATGAGATAAGTACCTTTTTTAAATTTTATCATAATATAAAGTAGAGTGCATAGATGAGTAATAATTGTTGAGTAAACCTAACCTAGTAGTTTAATGTAAACGTTATAATTTATAGCGTACTTATTACGTTATTTATAATTATAAGTTTATAACTTACTTACAATTCGTGTTTTTACTTAACTCTACTGAAATAAATTACTTACTCGTATAAATAAGTATATTTTATTTTATAAAATGTTTTTTTTTTTTTTTAATAATGGATATTTCACAGTTTCTTATTTCTTATGAATCTTAAAACTTCTATATCTATCGTTATAATATATTATTGAGACAATTTATTCTAATACTTTTATTATATAACTATCATATAGGTATAGTCTATTAATTCATTGGCAATGATTCCATTTATTCTCTCAATTGTTCAGTCCATGATCCAAGTTGTATTCTTACTCTTACATATTTTAGACTCCATTTGTATAATGAAAGTTTTTTTTATACAATGCTTTAAAAATCTTGGGTCTTATCTGCAAGTAATAAATTAATTTAAATTATCAACACCTCTGAAGGCGTCTGAAATGCATTGGTCAGATCAATAATAGGGTACTTCCATCCCATCTAAGACCCTATATACGTATATTGAAGTAACGACTTCTTATAGACTAAAAAGACTTCAACGTAACATTTTGAGATTTGTTAGTTATATTTGTATACAAAATTGATTCCTCTACATGATTATTCTCCTGTGTTGGCATATCAAAGCTTTATTTCGTTGGCCAATCATTGTCACAAAGTTCAATAATTACATTTTTAATTTTTACTAAAATTTACTTAATAAAAAAATTGATTTTTCTATACGTTATTATCATTACAAATTATTTTTAAAGCACTTTCTCGTATCTTACGTCGTTTTGTCATATTCCACATCCCAATGTTTCATTCTTTTAAAGACAAAAGCCAACCACTCCATTATTTTATGTTACAAGTTAATTTTTACCTATCCTATTTTTTTATTTTTTATTTTTCTTATAGTATATTAAACTGTTTTTATTTAATTATTAACAATTATGTGTGCTATATACTTCAAATCAAATAGTACCTATTACCTACAAATTTCTTGTTGTTATAATTTATATAAAAATGTATTATTCTTATTATTATAAAATAAATAATAATAAAATTTAAAACTATAAAATTAGCGATGAACTAATACTTAATAAATTAAATAACAACCGAAAAATTCAAAATCTGTAAATATCATAAAAAAGCACAAAATGTTTTAATTATTTCAAGTCTAATTAGTTTTAATATAAATATTTGATTAAAAGTTTCAAATCTATCAATAGTCTACAATGTGACATTTATTAATTTACATCAATAAAAAAAACCGATTTAGTCAAAAATTGGTTTTGAATAAAAATTCTTCCTTTCCTTCAATTTTTTTTTTCTTAGTAATTATTTTGAAAAACACTTATTTTACTTTTAATCTCCGATATATTAACTAGACCCGATTTTCTGTCAGAAAGTAGAAACTACTCATTGAAAAGTTGTACATTTTTACTGTTCCTATATATATAGCTTTATATAATATATAAAGGTTATTGAAAAATTACTTATCCATTATAATGCCATTGTATTACATTCATCGCTCTATTTAGAATCTAAAAGATGAAATATTTTCTTAGTGAGAAATCAAAATTTCAATTTCATTTAAATCGATTGATATAGGTTTTATTTAGTAAAGGAAATATAAATAATATACTATGCATATTAATACATTAAAAAGAAATTTTCCGTCTAAAACTGATAGGAATATTGAATAGAATTTATAGATGTATATATATCTACAAGTATTAGCATAGTAGAGATATGTTCAATATTTTGTCAGCCATATTGTCATAAAAATTATTTCATTGTATTATTTAAAATTATTATTAAGTAATGTTTTTATTATAAGTATTAAACGTACACATGATGTATTCTAATCATTGCAGATACAGTTTATAACTCTATCTACTTTACAAACTTATAATACATAATATTACATTACTGTAGTAATATAACATTTGCCACTTGATTAACTATTTCGTCAGCAATTCAGTAATTTACTATATGCACACTTCAAAATATAGCTACAGTGTCATTGTATATTACATGCAGTGTAGCTTTAGAGTAAAGTATAATACATAATTTTATGAACGCGCTAAATGGGTACAAAATGGCGCGTCTTAGTGAATAATAGTTTAAAAATATTCATAAAATGAGATTTATTGGTAGGCAGCTATATAAAAAAAAAATAAAAACTCTCAGGATTTTTGGTTCGTATTTTTGACATCGTAGTATTACACACACAAATATATATTTGTACATTATAAAATATAATATACATATATAAAACGAAACTCTCGTTGAATTTTTTTATCCATGGTTAAACAATAATTATACGTATATAATATACTGTATACACTGTTACATGTATATTTTGAGATTAAAAATTAAAAATGAAACGAAAATCGCTAAAATTATTTACAAAACGTCATTATATAATATTAAATTTATAATATGAGCGGTTTTCCGGTTTTGAACCCGTCCGTGTAACTTTATATATTATTATTATACACTGCAGTAGTGTAATAATGTTATTATTATGATAGACGTAGTCGTCGTTGTAGTTATGGTAGCGTTAACAACGCGTATTAAGTGCGAATAAATACATCGGACGGGAGGCTTTAACGCCGCCCCCCCCTCCCACCCTCTCCGGACGTTCACTCGTCGGCGCGGCGTACTTCTTGTCGTCTGCGCACCGCTCGCCGTCCCTTCCGGCCCTTTGCCGGAAGCGCGGGAGGCACGTATACGACGAGAAACGTTATTTTTCGCGCCTCGGCGGTGTGACGGTTCGCGCCGTTTCCGGTTTCGCTCGCGTACGTATACTATGCGCAAACGGCGTCGGCAGCGGCGGCGTCGGCGGTTGCGCGGCCAATGGCTCCCCAGCGGCCCATTCCGGTGGCCCTCCAATTAATCCCCTCGTCACCCTCCCCTCCCCTCCACCCAATCCTACCCATCAACAATCGCAGCCGCCGCCACAGCCGACACTTCGCGTAACGACTCGGAACACTTATATACAGTCATCAAATTCCACTCACATACAAATGCGGACAATAACGGACTTGGTAATAATGGGCCACTGTGCGAGGGAAATCGAATGAAATAAAAACAAACCCTACGTATATATATATAAATACGAGACGAAAACCACTCGCCAAAACGTTATCGGCCGTTATCGTTGGTCGCTCAGTATTGTGTTAACGTAGCGATTTCGGCACTGTGGTATATTATTATTATTATAATGTCATTTTTTACGACACGACGACGACGAAAATATTATGTAAGAGTTTTTTTATATTTTTTGTATGAAACAAAAAAAAATTATCTCATACATTATTTCGCGTACGACCCATCTCGCGACGGTCGACGGTCTGCTGTAGTTTCGTCATTTTTTCTACGTCTAACTATTTATACGTGTCATAATATTATAATTATCGGACATGCACGTCCCAGTTATCCTGACTAAATTTAAGTACCGCTATTTATATACCTATCGTGGTAAATGTCTGTGGAAACATTTCGTTTCCATATCGTAATAATAACTCATCGCGATATCCCCGTGCAGATTTGCAGGCAATTTCGTTTTTTTTTTCGTCGGGGTACCTATACTACTGCAGGCGCTGTACCGGAATTTATTCGCAATTGACTAATTAGTCACGATATCGTTTTTGCTGTCGAGATGTCCAGGAGTAGATGACTTAAAGGAAAAAAACTACCTTAATAATTGGTGCGTCAACAATTATACAGATAATCGTAACATTTTGGTCGAAGTATTGTTAGGCGTTGTTACCAATAAAATATTTACACCATCGATATGTAATATAGGTACGTGATAGTGTGATACGTCAGTTAGTCAATTCAGCACGTACTGATTTACCGCGAAATTCCCGTTGGGCACTATCGTTTGTATTTTGGGTACACTAATTTGTGATGGTAATCTCATTTTTTACTCTAGTCTTAATATTTAAATAATTATCTGAATTTGTAAATTTATTTTCAATACAATATCTAAAATATTAAATATTAAAATCAGTTACTATTATATTTAATTATAATATTTACATAGACGTGAATATATTGTATACATATGAATAATTCCTAATTTTAACATTTTGAAATTCATTTTTTTTCCTTCTGTGTCGAACAAATATAAATTAATAGATTCTTAATGATACGTTTACCATTAGCTTTTAGAATAGCTTGTATAATTTTCAAACTTTTAATTTTAAATTTCTAAAACGCTCACTTTTTCCAAATACCGATTTATAGACTATGATACAGAAAATATAGAATATGAATTTCAAGTCAATTCATTTGTATGTAAAATAGAAAAAGGATGCATGGTATGTTTATTGTTTACAATTATATTATTCTTTAGAATTTAATAGTAGCTTTTTAAAGTATTAACACGTTTTTACTGATAATATACCATTAACTCAAGTAACGCGTGATTGTTCATTTTCAAAATTAATAATCATTAAAACTCGCTTAAGAAGTTATGCAATTAAAACTAATTTGGAAGTTTTATTGTTAATGAATTGCAAAAGAAAGTTGTTATTGTATATTACTTTAGATGAAGTCATAGAACTAATGTGCAACAAAATTACTGAAATGCAAAAGATTTTCTAAATATACATTTTTTAATTTAATCAATTTAATTTTATCATTTTATTATTATTATACTATAGTTTAATAAGTAAAAGTTTTTTTGTTACAATAATATAACGTTTGAATGTGTTTAATCATATTTATATTTTATTTTAAAGCGTACATTTTCAGTTGAAAATTAAAAACAAAAATATTATATTTTGATTTTATTTAACTGAGGATTTAAACCATGTATTTATTGTTTATTGTTATTATTATTAATTTATTAAATAGCCAAATATTTTAATTTTAAATTAAATAATGTACTATAATATAATTCAATTATCTGCAAAAATCTCTTAGTATAGTTAATCACTTCTTGTTTAATACAAAATTATTAAATACTTTTTATGGATGATATTATTAAGCCGAAATTTATTTTTTGTGTACATTTTTAATCAATTGTGTCACTAGTAAACAATGTACAGAATTTTAAAGAAATAATGATAGAATTTTAAGGTGTTAAACTTTCTTTGTCTTCTTAGTACTCATTTTAACTTTCTAGTTATACATTTTTTTTAAGTATTTCGAACGTTTATAATTTTCAATAAAAAATTAATCTTTGAAAGTGCGAACCTTTTGTAAATTATATCTCATCATGGAAAAATACTTAGTATATGCTTGATTCAATTCTATCTACAGTATAATAATATTATCAAATTAGTGGTTAAATGCGTATGATACACGTGTGCTTTTCGACCGACTAAGTCACATTTTTCTTGTTGTAGTGCTTATATGAATTTAACAAATGCATATTTACACTGAAATGTGCTTGTATGTACGCGTTCGTATGAAATAGATTTCACTTATGCTTTAGTCTTTTGGTCTAAACATTTTGAACTATTTGTAATAATTGATATATAGTTAAATTATATCGTGTCACACATTAAATTAAGTATTTTCTCATTAATGTTGCGTTATTTACACAAAATAAGAAATATTTTGATTCCTTTTTTATGAATAGCGGTATTACTTATAATTATATTTAAAATTTATTTATGGTTTTACAATACGCGTATTATATAGTATCTCATAAAATTGCATTAAAGAGTTTCTCGTTTGATTTTAATCTTCTCTAATTTATTCGGCGTTTAAACTCCTTATACTACGATTGAAGTCGACAATTAAAATTAAAGTTAAATTTCAATTATTTTATTGCGACGAGTGCATATAAACGTTAAATGGAATCTCGGTTTTGCGATGATGTGCAAATGTTATTAGTGTGTACGCCCGCCCATATAATTAAAATATATTATACTATGTTTATATTATGAATTGTCAAATCGTTTTGCTTTATACGAGAATATAGCAAATCGTTCAAACGGAAACATAATTTTTATAACTATGTGTTAGCGCAAATTGAGCTTGAGTTTATATCTAGTATTATCATACATAATATGAAGTTAAATTATTTTTATGAACATTAACTGCATTTTCACGATCTAGTACTTCAGTAAAGCTTTGGATTGTTTTGTTTTACTACTCGTAGACAAAATGTCATTTTTTTTTATTTGCAAACATCCATTGCAATTGACTCATATAGACTATTTTTTTAGATGCCAATTTAATTTACGTGTTCCTACACGTAATAAGAGATTGAATTTTCTTTATGCCATTTCTTCCTATATTATCAAATATGAATCTATCTCTTTTCACATTAAGTGCATGCAAATTATAGAAGAAAAAAAAAATGAATTTTTATTTTATTTGATTAGTATATAATTGTTTTGTTTTTATAATTTTTCATATTTGATCATATGTTGTTAATGTTTATTTAAATTCAGCCAATTTTGTATTCTAAATAAATATTTAAGCTTATATATTCTGAATTAAAAAAAAACAACACGTTTTTAAGACCGAATATCACGTGTACTTAAACTAGTAGTGTGTTATGTTATAGCTATGTTAGTTTATTATACAGTGTCTATATTAATGTCTATTAGAACTATAGAAGATTTTAATGTATATATTCCAAGCTTAAAATTTAAAATTTATTGAAAGTATCAATATCTGTTTTCAATTGGTGTATTTTTTTTTTTGTGAATGTAACAGAAAGTTTCTCAAACTTATAGTTTCTATGAACATGGCGTATATAGATGTTGATAAATTTTACTTAAAATATTGTTTATCTTATATCCTGTCAAGTCAAAATAAATTTCTTTTTCTTTAAATTAAATTATTACGCAATTCTCCAAACATCCATCTATACGCATAGACAGAACCGCAGCCTGTTTATATACAACTTAAAAAAAATAATTTTTGTCCTTACTTGTCAACTAAAATATATAATTATTATTGTAAGGCCGAAAATCCTTACAGTCCAAGGGGTGATCGCACACTCGCCCGTCGGTCCAGTCTGTCCCTGCCTCTATGTATGTTATAGCTAAATTTATCCATATTATAAAAACACCTAATTAATTTTAATAGATTTCTATAAAATTTATACACGAACTGGGGAAAATTGTCTCCCATATCATGTAGCTGAATTTTACCTATTCAAACGGCTTTTAACAGATTTTATAAAAGAAATTGTATATTGCTCAAAAAACATTTTTTTTTTTAGTTTTATTATACGCTTAAAATTACATGCCAAGGTTTGTAAAGAAAACTACTATTGTAATTTGGATAATTTGTTTGAATTTAATTTCGCAATCCAATTTAAATATAATATCATCAAAAATATTTAACCCAAAAGTCAAAAGTTTGTTTTGCGTTCTTTTAATAAATATATTTTAATTTACTTAGGAACTTGATTTTCTTAACATAAAAGAACTACAGAACCAAACTGACTATTCATATCGTAATGATATGTATGCATTTAATGTGTAAATGAAAGACCCGGTGAATTGATTGCGAACAACTGATGTCGGGTAAAATTGATCGCCATGGTAATTGATCGTTGAACGAACATTTTTAGTTTTATTCTATTATTTTATTATCCTAGGACACTATAGTATTTGAAATATATACTATTCGGCATTCACCCGCAATAAATTCACCGTAGATAAATTATTCGTGACCAATTCACTACGTGATCCAGTGATTTCTATTAGGAACTTTAAAATTTTTTATTTGAAAATATCTTAAACTACAAAAGAGATAAGACTGATCCACTAATTACATTAAATTAAATTGTAATTTTGGATAATACCTATTTAATATTTAGGTACCTCGTCTATATTCCTAGCACAGCATGTATCTACTTATTATATATGAAATAATTATTTATTTATTTATGCGTAATTTCGTTTGTAATTTCTCATTTTCATTTTGCTATAGCATTGGAAAATAATTTTTCTATTTATTCTTAAATTTATTTAAAAATTTTAAACCTATTTTTTCTTGTAAATATTTACCTTTTAATCAACTATTTTTTTTTTAAATTATTAGATTACATTTTTTTATCTTAATAACTTTTGAAATAAGAAAATAGTTGCATTTAAAAAATAATTTCGAGTGAATTTCTGTAATATCATAAATTAATGTTGTTAAAATTAAAGTTGTCACCCACGTTCATAAACATGTAAACAGAAAAAAATATTGTTTAAAATTCTATGTACAAGTGTACAACCCTCAACATTTATTTGCTATTTAATAAAAATTAATTAATACAGTAATTTATTTAGTTGTATACACTAGGTAACTATTGTGTCAAGCAATAGCTGTAATAGAAAATATTTCCGGTGTAGCAGAGAGAATGCGTTACAAAGCAGTAAAACAAACAATAAAACAGTGGTATATACATATGAGCTGTGTAGCTAAATCTGTTTCGTTACACAATAATATTGACATTTTTTTTATTTCGCCAATTGTCAAAATATTAAATTTTTTTGCTAAGTCACATAAAAGATTTTTTATTGGGTTATAAATCTTGAAAACCATCTTCGAGTTGTGGCAGAAAAACTGATATCCTAAAATAACTTTAATAGATAATAGATATAAATGGTATAATAGTATATTAATATACGAGTATACCTATGTTATAAAACTAATATCTATACTTACAAGGTGATTCTTGTAAAGTCAATGATTAATTTTATCAAAAAGAATTAACATTTTTAGAAATACATTTTTTCTATTTTTTAAATTTTGGCTTTTTTTTTTTAATAAAAACAACGTTCATTTGCAATTTTATGTTTTGAAACTGAATATTTTTCTATGATTTTGATTATAAAAATAAAATTTTAAACAATTACCTCCTATATTTAAAGTAAATTAGTTTGTTATAATTCATGACTTTAAATACCTGCTTATAATTAGGTAATTCGTTCAAAATCCATTATTCATGTATTATAATTTTTGGGAAAATATTTTCTTTTTGAGCAATATGGAATTAAAAATGATATTGTAAACGGTTATAGATTATAGAAGTCTAAACTCTTTGAAAAAATGAGTGTTCTTTTTAAATGAATTACTTTGTGTACACGTATTATTAGTTTGTTCGTATATTATGTTTAAATCCAAGTAATAATTTATCATGTGAAAGAATCGTCACTATCATATTATGGACGTATAGTTCGTTCATCGTATAGGTGGATATTATATTATGAGGACTTTGAGGGATGAAAATAATTTTCAATGTTTCATAGTTATATTGGCAATATTATACACTGCAGTATATTATTATAGTACAAATGTACAATGTAATTGGGTACGTTTTCAATATTATATCGAGCCAACATGTCGACCTCGCAAATTTATTACGCAATAAAGGAGCAGGACGATTCTTGCGATGTATCAACAAGTTAGGGATATGGATTAAGATAACACCTGTATAAAATACCTAAAGGTACACATAGTACTATTATAATAGTAATATATTATAGTATCCATAACATTATAATAATATTATATATATATATTTTATATTGCTGTGAAATATACGTACATATTACATTAATACTTCTTATATGACGTGTGTATATGCGTACATAATATTATATAAATATTATGCACCAACACGGCAACAGGTAAACGCAGAAAAATCCTCCACAAACACGTGTAATAATATTAAGAGGAAAATAAGAATATATATATATATGTACTTACATATAGGTACGCACGTATAATATAATTATAATGTTCCTCCGCTATGAACTCGGGGGGTGGGGGGGATCCGGTTTCGGTGGTGTAAACATTAAATATAATAGTAAAATAATAATATTTAATATATAAAATACTACGATATTATATCGAATTAAATAGCTGCGCGCTAGCGTATGTACCTACAGCTAAAAACGGGAAGGGGTTGCTTATACGATAGTACACGTCATATACATATACGTACATGATATTGTTGAGTTACACGCGCGACCGCATAAATTTACTATATAATATTATTATTATTGTACATCATCGGATGGACATCGGTCTTTATAATAATATATAGTAATGTATTGTTATTAAAATATATTATAATGGCACGTACGGATATATAATGTCATAATATTTATGATAATGTGCGTCGTGGGCACTTTTTTTTCTTTTTTTTTTTGTATGGCTGACAAACATCACTACAGCGACTTATAGTTTATCTATATAATATATTATATTTATGTCCGTGTTTGTATATACGCGCGGCGATGACCGCAACACCGCCGATGTAATAATATATACATGTGCATACGTCATATTGTTGTGTATATAAAATCAAATATATATATATATATAGTTCTATACTCGTGACGTTCGCGTGTTTTATGTATTTTTATTATATATGAGTAACGACCGGCTTCGGACGCACATGTATATAATCGCGCAGTATGATGTCTATATATATATAGGTAATATATATATGTATATTAACCGTGCGTATACATTTAACGAATAGCTGCAGTACATATATGTGTATGTATATATGAGAATAATGTGCTACACGGAATTTTACGACTTAACCGCCGCCGTACGACAATAATGATGAAATCCGATGCGAACCGCCTCAGGTACAATTAATATTATACCGACGACGCCACTGCCGTTGCCGCCGACTGTCGGCTCGCAATAATGTCTTTCTCTATCTCTTTCATATGTGTGTGCGTGTAAGTGTGTATATATATATATATATATAATATTATCGTTTTTCCCCTTTTCACCGCGGACAGGCGTGTATAGTATAGTTACGATCGCGCACGAGTTGTGCGCACAACGCGCGCTTTTTCCGTCGATTCGCAGGGGACAACACGAGCACGGTTTTCATCTTTCGCGCCACCGCCGCCACTGTTTCCACGTCGATAAATAACATCTCACGCTTTTCGTGGTTTTTATAATGTATTATGTTATATTACGGATGATGACGGTCGGTTTCATTTGTTCAAAAAATAAAAAAATGCACCGCAGCGGTTGTCGCGGTGTCAAATTTTTAACCTTTCGAACATTTACAAAAACCATACATTATACACAACGTTCGTTGCATGTCTTTTTTTTTTTAAACGGATTTTTTTGGACTCTTAAGTGGAATCAATACTCCAGAAATTACGAAAATTATTATTTTTTTTTTCTGTTCTATTAATACTTACTCGGGCAGCGGCTGTACTCGTATCCTAAACATTTTAAACTATACAGTTCTAAATCTAATAATGGAAAGACGAGTCAATATACGTAATATTAATATTGTGCATTTATATGATGATATTTAGTTTTACGTATAGGAAAAAACTAAAGAGAAGAGACTATAATATATTTAAAAATTGAGCACACGATTTAACAAAACCTGACCCATCTTATTACAATTATTATTTACGTTTTGTTTTTGATAATATATTATGTGATTATATAACAAACCTGCAAATATACACACCCACACTGCTGTAGAACCACTCAACTCCTAAATCAGTGGCTATTATTTTGTTTTACTTTTACAGGTTTTACAGTTGCCGATAAATTTTCGTACGATGATATTAAAATTATAGCTTTTTAAAATTTATGACTGCCTACCGCGGTCGTCCATTTATACTACCTAAAACCATAAACAAGTCCTTTGAGTTATATTGTTATTATTTTATTAGTTATCACTATACATATCACATTATAACTACATGATGTATTCATAAGTGCTGTAGTTAGATTGTTTTTATAGTATGTTTGTAAGGTCTATAATATAGGTATTTGTTATTTGTTATTTATTATTTTCTATAAACTTTAAATATTGTCGTACAGGTAGGTACATCAATCGGTTGGTGATGTCTTAACATAACATATAATTTATGTAATACTTTATAAAAATAATATGGTTGATCAAATAAAATTCAGTACCTATGGACATATGTATTTTATTATAACGCAGTATACCTACCTACCTACTAAAAATTATTTATCAAGTATAATCTATTATAAATTATAATAAAATTCACCTACTGTGTGTAACATTAAGTTAAAAATTTTGATTTTTTTTTTTCGATTCTCGATTTGAATTAAAATATGTATTTATATAGAATATACATAATTTAAATAGTTAATGTAGCTTTTTAAGTATTTTGCTGTACTTAGTAATTATATTTTTACCTAAACTCAGAGTGGATGAGTCATAAAAATGCTACAATATTCTATGCCCTTTTTTTACTTTGCTCTTATACCTAAATGGCTAAATACTTTCCCTAAAACCTCTAAACGAATCAAAATTAGCAGATAGAGATATGCAATAGACATGTTCACGTTTTACTATTTTAAAATTATAAATTTATGCTATTAATAAATATTCCATCTCATAGGCACTTTTATATCTCAGTCCGTACTAAGAATTAGGGCAAATTCTTGAATATTATGATTTATTTCTTTAAATAAATATTATTATAATACAAAATTAATACTAGATACTGGTGAATTTATTAATCAATCAGTCGATTAAATTAAATCTATGATAAATTAAAAATGGGTATTATAAATTATAGTTATATCTTTATTATATAACTATTAGTATTTAGTATAGTTTTAAGCCACAATTTATTAGGTATAATTCATTGAACGCAAGACACTTCTTGTTTCAGAAAATATACCAAGGTTTTATGAAAATATATTTTTTACTGTTTGTTATTGTTATTATTTTTGCATTTTTTTAAAACGACATTAATTTTTAGTTAAAAAGCGAAATTATTTTAGGAGAAATTTGATACAAAAAAAAATAAAAAAATATTTATATGTATACAGTAGTTATATTAATAAGCTGCTTTTCCGAAATATGATTTTTTTTTAGATCTAATAATACTTTGAATAACATTTTGCTTAAACTTGAAAATCGTGAAAAATAAATGTATTCCAGTAAAGTTGTTTTTTAATAACTTAAAATTATTTTAATGACATATTTCTTAAAGTCTCAATAGCTTTTGAAACAATGAATGAACTATGATATATATAGTATGCTTTGTTATATTTATTTATTATTATGTACACTATAGGTGCCTATTTATATTTTTTACTGTGTATAGTTTAAATACATTTTGTATACTTGAGTTACAGTGTGACGAAAATAATTTATTCATTTATAAATTACCTTGGCGATCATATTGTACAGATATATGTCATCTCTGATGATATTTATAGATAGGTGTTGCATATATAGGTACATATAGTTAATACACGACAATTTATACATCTAAATTGTAATAAATTTAATTAAAGAAAACAATTTTTATTAAAATGTCTCAAAATCAATGGAGGGATTTTATAAACTTTCAAAATTTTTACCTATAATGGTATGCAGCGCATTAATAAATACATTAATCTGCGACTATTTATATGGAAACTGCTATCAGATTATAATACCTATAGGTACATGTATTCAAATGCGTATGTACACTTTAAGACTGTATAGTGTTATAACTTATTTTTAGTCATGTGTATGAAATGCATTTTTACGAAGATAGTGTCAAGGGCATATCAAATATTTAAATTTCCCAACTAATTTTTGATAATGTTATATGAACAGCGCATGCCCGCACGAAAATATATACGTATATAGAGACGGGTGTAGTGCGCATTATTTACCGTTTGGAACAAATATTTTCCAACTTTTCATATCCGACTTTCGTATCACGTTTTTTGATGTCAAGAATTATACATGCGATTAAAAAACGAGTGTAAACAGCGTAAATAATATTATAACATACAGTATGTATTCTTGCGTGTGTGCGTCGCATAGATGAAGCAATGCATTTAGGTATTATAATATCTACCTAAACCTATATCTTATTTTACCATTCTTTTACGTGAGTTATAATTCAAAAACTTTTTCATATTTTTATATAAGTAATTGTGAGGTATACATTATACATAATACATAATAATAGTACAAGTACATGCCTGACGCCGACGCGCAACAGATCGGCCGGCCGAGTTCAAAAAGAATTACTGTATATACATACACAGTTTTTATCGTACAACGCGCGTCCTAGTCATTTTTTTAATTTATCGGTTTTTATTTAAACCACTAGGTAACGTTTAATACTTATTATTTTATTGGTGTTTATACCGGTTTCGGCGGTCTGGACATCGCTTGAACGGATTTTATTGCTTGGGACGGAGGAAACGCGCTGCACGGCTATTAAAACCCATCAAGAAAAACCCTTTCGCCGTGTTGCGAGCACGACGAGGCGGCAAAAAAAAAACAACCGACCACATTATCTTATTTAATTTTATTGCATTAAACATTTCTCTTTCGCCCTCTTCCCTGTACTCGTCGCCGACAGTCGTCGTAACACGTCGTAACTATAACTTTGATAGCTGTACACACATTATATTATACTTGTACATACTTGTACACGTTCTGACGGTTTTAGTTCAATTTTTTCCATTTTTATATCCTTATTCCAATGGAGACATCATCAACAAAAGGTTTCACGTCACAGCGGAATGTTATTTTTATTCTTTTTGTCGGAAACGAAGACGGTGGTGAGCGTATAATGCGGTTATATACTATACATAGTGTATAATATTAGTGTGTACTTCCAAAGCGTCATTAAAACGACCCGATGGCCGATAAATTTGAGCTATAATGTCGGAGAACAATAATTATTGTATTATATTATTTACATCCGAGAGACTATAATATCATAAACTACCTTGGGGCATTGGCGATAAACTCGACGATGTACTACCTCTCATACATTGGTAGTCGATATTAAAATATTGATGTCTCGAGAACACATATTTGTTGTTTTGAATGATTAATGATGCATGTAATGTAACTCAACGACAATGTATTATATTATATTTATATAGATACTGCTTCAGTGTACTCGTACAAAAACAAAAATCCTCGATATTTTCTTATGGTTAATCTCATACACAGTGGTCCACTCCACTCAGTGGCGGATTGGGGAAAAAAACAGTCCGGCAAAATTATAATTTTAGAAACCCTCGGTATACTAACGGCCTTATATATATACATTTTTTTTTTTTTTTTTTTGTTAACACAATTTAGCTTTTAATTTTTTAAATATTTTTAATTAATTGATACAAAATAAAATAACTATTCTATATTTGTATTTACTATTTACTCAAGTAATTGTTATGTATGTAGTTTAAATTACAATCAATTTGATTTTAATGAGAAAGTTTATTATTTAATAAATCACTTTTAGTTTTAACTTATTAATAATATCATCATTATCAATACTAAATAAAACATTTTTTTTCGACTGCCATCATCATAAATTCGTCTAATTTTTCTTATTAAAATAATCAGAAATCTGGCTTTTTATGTTTAATTATAATATTACATAGTTTTTACTTATTGGATTATATTTTAATTTATAATTTCACAGTTATAATATTAATAAATATAATATATTTTATACGAGCAGCGGCCCACCGGGAAATTTCCAGGTATCCCAGTCATTCAGTCCGCCACTGAGTCCACCTAACTCATAGCGAAAACAATATTTAATGGACGATGTGTGTCTAGATGCAAAAAAAAAAAACAAAAAATTATCCTATAAAAGTTTAAACATTTACAAAATATTCAGTTAGAAAATTTACATGTTTTTAATTTTGTTAAATTTTCGCGTCTCAAATAATTAATTGCAGTTAACAATACTTCCCTATCATAATTCATTATCTTTACACGATTTAGCTATTCATATTTATATCCATCTTAATGTGTTTTATGTGATCCGTCCTAGGCCTACTTCTCCTGATATGTTCTTCATCACCTTCTTAAACGTTTTTCATTTGGCTTTCGCGACATGCTGTGTAGATGATTGTATCTCTTCTGGTTTTAATACTATTGAATTTCTCGTTTTTTCCTTTATGCTGTTCAATACTTCCTAACTCATTATTCTTTCCATCCATTAAGCATTTAACGATTGCACCGTATTTTAAAAGCATATGATCATAATTTCTCTTCCTTACCAACTGTCTAAGTGTTGCAATAATTTTTATGGTTACACTACTTAAATACATTTTCAAGAACTTGTGAAAGTATTAAGTTATTCTAGAAGTGATGGGTAAATGATTTTTATCCTAAAAAAGTTTCATTTCCTCGTAATATCCTGATAACTATGTCTGCTCTACTTTGACCATCTCCTGTTATTATACTTTCCAAATCACTGCACTTTTCTATATAGGTATAAGTATTTTCTATTATTAGTATTACATTACAACGAATAGACTTTGTTATACTGTAGGACCTGTAGGTACACAATAATTTTGATAAATTTATTTCTTTATTCGCATTTTGTACTTTTTCCATAGTATTTCATTTATATAAACTAAAATATTAACATTTAAATATTCTTCAAAATTATTTTTTCCCAAATACTGCTGTTGGGTTATATTATAACTTAAAATTGTCTTAATTTTTCACTACTTGATAAATACTCAGCTCTAGATACATCTTTCACTTCATAAATCATGAAATATTTGTACACGAGATCTATGTATAGGTATATAATCACATTAGTTTAAAGTAACCCTCCTCCCCTGTGTGGTGTAACTGTTATATTTTTATCGGTATAAACTTTGAATTTTGAATTAAATCGTTTACACATAACGTACATGTATTATATATATATTTATAAATATACATAATATGTTTACGCTTCGCAGTCGTACTCGGATTTGATTTATCGTCCTCCGGACGGACGACGTCTACAGCTCATACCCGCAACACCGTCACACACCACCACCGCAATTTGGGCCGTTGATTGTCGCGAACGATGTAGTCGTTTTAGAGTCGTCATCGTTGTCCCACAAAACGCGGCGCTGTAGCGGGTGTAGATCGACCGAACAAACCGATCCCTCGAGAGTCGTTATAGTAATAATAATAATAATAATATTATGTGTACTCTTCGGCTGCGCTATAATAATGTTCCCCACGCGCACAACCGTTGTACTTTGGTATATGTATGTATGTATGTATGTATGTATGTATGTATAATGTATATACATGACCGTTTTGTTTTTCGACAACTTTTTCGGCGCGACAGCTGCGTTGTTGAAACAATAGCGTGTTTATTAAAAAACAAAAAAAAAAAAAAAACAAACATCAAACAAATCCCACCGCCGTTTCGTGCGCGTAGTAATATCATATAAAATTATATGCGGTAACGGTAATGCGAAGGTAGTTTATCGAGTCCCCGAGACTCGAACCGACTACTTGTATATATGGGTATAGGTTAGGCTGATGGCGGTGAAGGCGGCGAGGGGATGTTCGTGCGAGATTAGGACGCGTGAGCTAGTGTGTACATGATAATATTAATCGTCTCATATAGCACGTATAAATCTATATTTTATGGCTTACACGGCGACAAAATATGCGTGCATAATTTAAAAATAACGAGCGCATCAAACTAAATAATATATCATCATCGTCATAGGGATATTAACTGTTTAGGTATTGTGCATTGTGTATAGTTTGGACTGCATTACCATCGCATATTATTAAATACATCGATACGTCGATACGTCTACCTTTATCTAAATAATATATTGTATTATATATTCTCGATAAATACAAATATATAGGCGATGCGCACAAGTGTTATATACTGTAATATATGCATAATCGTACTTATATGTTATATACATTTATATATATATATATATACTAGACACGTATCTGCTGTACCTATAGTTGTGGTGTGTATATTACACATTATATATTATATTATTATGTGTGTGTTGTGATCGGATACGCACTGTACGCGCGCGGGGTTCACCTGTTCACACAGAGTCGCGAGTGTCGGCTGCCATATTGTTACCTGGCCAATGGCGTTCTTTCGTCCCGCACGCCACAGCGGTTTGTCGGACAATCGTTAAACGAAAAGGTAAAAGAAAACTGCGGCTATCCATTATGTGTTATGACAATGATATTGTAGCTGTTGTGCCCGTGGACGTATAAGCATATTATTATAATAATACAATATTATATATATATATATATATATATATATGTATGAGCGAATACATTCACATAGCACATGATATCACAGCTATATAGGTAGATACTATAATAACTTCGATTATTTTATTTTCGTCAACCGTGTTCGATATTACCTACAAGCGGATAACTGTATACCTATTATAACCCATGTAGAGGTATACGAATGCCTTTGCAGTCGTCCTCGCGTAATTCTTCCCGGGAAACTCGATCGTTTCCGGCTAATATTTACTTAAATATATATATATATATATATATATATATATATATATATATATGCAGTACCTGTATATATACTATCATTCATCATATAATGTAGATTATTCGGAGCATAATTATTATTTTTAAATATGTGTGTAGTTCGTAGGACATGTGTAATAGGTATCACCGTCGTATCAGCGGCGTGTAGCTATACACCGCGATGCTGGTAATCGCGGTATTGTAATCGTACAGACATTCACATTATGCGGACAAACCAATAACCGTGAACATACACATTACACATGGACACTCCATATACGCGATCTCGCGCTGTATGTAGTAGAATATTATAAATCGTGTCTCTGCTCGTCGTTGTTGTCGTCGTACCCGGTGTGTATGTCTGTGGATTATCTCGAGTGGCTTGGCGGCTTATTTGAAAAACCTCGAGCGGCCCAAGATAACGTAATGGAATTACAAAAACCTTATTCCTATCAGTTGACGTCGTATACACACGCACGCACAGAAAACGTTGAACAAGTTAAACAGGTATGTATGTGTGCGTGTGTGTGCGCGTGCACTAGTGTATATAGTGTACTCGTATATATTTGTGTATTAAAAGGTGAAAAAATAATATTAAAACCACACCGCACACATGCACAAATAGACCTAACGAGATAACCGAGCGAAGAATATTTTCGTGCGGCTTTATGAACGTAGTCATTTTTTACTTGATTTGTTCTGTCATTGTTATATAGATATATAATGCAATATATATATACATATTATGACTTATGAAAGTAGGTACATTGCGTTGAGCGAATTTATCGTGTCGAATATGTATACACGTATGTAGGTATAATGTATATAATAGATCTATGAAAGCAATATATATATATTTAAGTTAACATCTTTAATATATATATCGCATGTACATTTTATTATGAAAGTAAGGAAAATATGCTTTATGCTATAATAACACAGAGACTTTATGAATCACAGGAGCATTATATTAAAATTACTTACTCGCTCATCCGTTTAACAATGTTTAATAATATAATTTATCTTGAAAAATTAATATTAAATGGTTTTTAAAACTATTAGGTAGGTAATTACAATCTAGAACTAGAAATGAAAATATTACCTATTATTATATAAATTAATAACATTAGAAGACTGAAGATAGAATTAATATTATTTTCAATAATATTAAAAATTAATCCAAAAGCCGTATAGGCAATTGCTCCAAAAATGATGGTTTGTGACGCCATCGCTACAACTTGTACGCAACTATAGTGTATGAAGAAATCTATTGTTGTATATAATACGCATTAATAATTTTTACGAGACTAAGTATCTAGAAATAAATGAATCATTTACTTTTGGTTTTGTATCGAAAAATTTTCATCATAAAAACGTATGCTTATACTTATAACAAAGTGCATTTAGATATAAGAGAATACGTAAATGAAATTATTACAAAGAACGTTTTATAATATACAGATGTATACATATATGTATTATATAATGTTCTTTATAGTGATTAAGTATGCTGAATTAACATGATATAATAATGCCTTTATACAATATACATCTATATACATATTATTACTGTATAACTTTAAACGTACCTATGGCCATGCTCATGATCTACTGATCATGTTTGTTTGTAAAGGATTTTCTATTATCTAAGTAAAATAAAAAACGCAATCAATGTTATACACTTGCACTAATTCTAGACTAAAATCACCTACTATGATTATAATAATTACCTGTACAATCCATGGCAATCGCATCAGAAACCTATTATTGGGTTTAACAATATTTAAACATATTCAATTAACGTTAAGATGTCTCTATTTCAAAATATTTGATAAATTAACCTATTATCCTAATGAAAGATTATTAATCTATGATATTTAAAACTTATATACTTTGTAAAAGTTTGTTCCTCAAAATGTTTGATGATGTTATGTTTATCTCATTTTGAAATATTTATTGCATATATATATATACTTAACGTATTTACATTGATGTATACTTACATGTTATTATAAGAGTTTACCAATTGCGCTCTATATATTTTATGGACGATTGTCCAATTGCGCTGTATACATTTTAGGGTCGATATACTAATTGCGCTATATACATTTGAGGATCGATAGACCATTTGCGTTCAAAACATTTAAAAATACTTAATGAAAACTTATTAGTTAGTTATAATTCTATAATAAATTAATACATATATCGATTACCTATAGTTAGATTTTATAAGCATCGTTTTACTCTCATCAGATAATACATTTTAAGGGCACGATTTAACTTAATTCCATTTTTTGATTTAGTACATTTTCGAAACTCAAAATCATCGAGAAGTAATAACAGTTTGCCTTTTTCACTAAGAGCTTGCTTAAAATAATTCATAGTGTAATGTCAAACAACTCAAATTAATATTAAACAAAAATATATAATAAGTAACGACTATATCATCCATGTGTTATCTTATATAGTACAGTATATATTGTGCAATGAAACAATAATACTGATAAATATCCAACAATAATGAAAACTTATTTTCGTCTATCACTCAAATTCATACTTATACGATCATATGTGCGCAATAATAATAATGTTTTGTAAAATTCCCTACACTGTCATAAAATATATTATAACCAGTAATCAATTAATCAATAAATAAGTTTTTAATTTTTAAGCATTTTTGTGTATAGATTGTTTATGTCGATGTTGATGGAATTAGACTGAAAAATAATATTTTCATATCTGAAGATAGGAAAAGCACATTGGTACACTAACCCTAAACAAAAATTTTGTTTTAGGCGTAATATTGGTCCATGCCCGCTATTATCACGTATAATAATGTTCTATGTAATTCAAAAACTATTAAAACATTATAAAAACGAATTTGACTAATAGTATTTATTTTTAGAATAAACACAAAATATTACCCAATATAAATTAAATGAAATTTTTTTACCTTACCCACAGCGATGATATGATAAAACGTATTTTAATTAGTCGTATTTATATAGGTATGTATGATGTCTACGTTATATCTTAAAATAAATAATCACGATTTATAAATTAGTTTCAGTTAGTTTTAATCTTTTTTATGGACGATCAATAAAATATCTATAAAACAATAATTAAAAATCTCAGAAGATGGATCAATTAAATTATATGTTGATGTTTATATTTACCTTGCCGTGTTAAACATTAAGCGATTGTATAGACAATAAAAATGTCACATAGTACTTATGCACACCCGTGCCGCGGAAATTGCTACTAATTTATCATCTTTATTTCACAGCAACAGCTCTTGTGTAAATTAATAAACTCACGCGCAGTTGTTAAACCTTCAATTTATTAAACCGACAAACCTAATAAATAATTTTTCTTTTTCCTATATAGGTAGAACACGCACTAAAGATAAGTACAGGGTCGTATATACCGACTTGCAACGTCTGGAACTCGAAAAGGAATTCCACTTTAATCGATACATCACGATTACAAGAAAAACCGAGTTATCCAAAATGCTGAGCCTGTCTGAAAGACAAGTAAGTCTATATTATAATATTTATAAATAAATTAAATCGATATATATGTATATATTATAATAAATTGAGTAAGTATATATTTAAAAAAACTAAACAATAGCGGCTTAAGTGATGGTTGTAATTATGTTGATACATAAATATATAAATATATTTAATTATTGGTAACAGTTAACTTCAAAGTACATTTCTCAAAAAATAATTTTAGAATAAAAAATATAATACTATAGGTATTTATGTGGATAAAATTGAAAATACTATTTGTGATTTTATATATGACATATGATATATTATATAATACCAATAAGTTTATGTATTAATTATTTTAATTACTGTAAAAAATATAAGTATACATTTTTCTAGAGTACAAGTAAGGTTAGTATGTATCTATTACTTACCTATACGTTATTTTGTATTTCTTAAAAGAAATATTGTTCTTGAAAATGTAAATATAGATATTAAGGTATTGAATATTATTTTTTTAAATAAGTTTACGTAAATTGTATTCTTGGTAATGTACATTTCTTTTTATTACAAATTTACATATCTGAGTTAAAAGTAAATTTTATGTATACATTTAATTTAAAATTAGTTATAATAATTACATTCAACTATTTTAACAACTTTAATTGTTTAAAGTTTAGATAAGTGAAGTGGAATATAAATTGTTTAAAGGTATTTAATCTCCATTAACACGTTTTACCTATTCACTAGATGAGTCCTTCTAAAAATCATTCTTCATAAAACAGTTATAATTAACCTAATGTTATATAATATATAATATTATATAAATAATAAAAGTTAAAAATATTTTTAAAACTAGATAAACATAATTAGATTGAGTATATTAGTATAAATAGAAACATTATAATACTCATTATACATACTATTATATAATATGAATAAAGTAACTCACCAAGTACAGATAAATAATCCACATTTTAGTGCATTTACAAAGTATTCCTTTTGGTTTTATATCTTCGTGAGGTTTTTAAAAACATTTTTGTTTCCATGTGCTTTGTGTTCATTCATTATTAAAAATGTAATTCTGGATGAAATTGATGATTTTTTTTTAAATCATTCTAGTGAAATTAATTTCCTATTCCCTCGTAGATATATGTACATAAATTCAACATCAAACTTTTCAATTGATTAAAATTCTAAATTATTTTAATTTTTCAATATGCACAGAAATTATATTATATTAATAATACCTATATACTTACAAAGAAATATGCACTGTACATATTTTACAATCAAGTTTGATGTTATTAATTATAATAATTATTAGATTATTTTGATAATTAAATCGCCTAAATGTCGGTAATATTTCATAATTATTATGACGTGTGATTTGGTTTACAACAACCTTTTTTTTTATATTGTATATTTATTTTATTCATAAGCTATATTATTATTTATTTTTATTGGATACACTTATAAGATATATAAATTTCAATATGTTAAAAATTATAATAATAATTATACAACTGTAGATTAAAATTAATGATAATATAGATATTTAATATTGAAATGTATTATTTTATAGGTAAAAATATGGTTTCAAAATAGGCGGGCCAAACAGCGGAAAATCGATAAAAAACGAGAAGAGACCATTATCAATGAAAACTCGAAACAACTGATCCAAACGCCCGTCGATTCGAATTATTCTATTGAGAGCTGTTCATCACTGTAAAATTACCGGCTTATTTATACTGTATAAATCGATAAAACGAGATATTTAACCGGTATCAGAATAATATTATAATATGTACTTATAAAAAACCCCACAAACTCTGGGCACAACAAAATTGTACGTTATACGTTTATTTAATATTATATGTAGATTGTAAGTTTCAATCGCGCCTAAAAGAAACGAAAAACCATTTTTCATCATTATATTTTCTAAGTACAATTTTATTTTTATTTTTTAAATTATTAAATATATTATTATTATTATTATTATTATTATTACTATGATAAACGTTATATTTTTATTTTAGCTAATTTTTGATTACATGCGCTTAACAGACCGTTATACTTTTGACTGTACATATAAAATAAATCGTTTAATTTTAATTTAATTTTACCTACGGTATTATAATTATTGGTGTACGAAATGTATTCGTTTTAATATAATACTACTGTTTACTCGAATTTTAATTTTAAAAATGAATAGTGAGCTTATTGAACTTGTTGATATTTTTAATTGTCGCCGTGGTGTACTTACCTTTATAGGTTTTATTGTAAAAAGTAGTACCTAATATTATTATAATAATTATGGGTATCAACTTACCTATACTTATCTCGGTTGTAATATATGTATTGGTAATATATGCAGTTGTTTACCGACGTTATTAAAATAATAATGATAATAATAATATTAATAATAATTATTATTATTAAAATAATGATGATTATTGTTATTATGATGACAATATGTTTGTACTTATCGACGAACGTTAACTGGGTGGCACGTAAACGGTATATATCACTTAGGATTTTATTTCTAGATTGTAAATAATATCGTACTTAAGCTGACTTAATCCGAACGAATATAAGTAGTTGAACTTAAAATAAGATTATAATATTAAAATGTTTTAAAAAAATAGAATTGAATAATAAATTTTGCGAATGTTTTATTGTTAGGTATCGAAATGTGTTGTTCAGATCGTTTTTACTCGTGTAATTTATTACTATTATTATTATTATTATTATTATTATTATTATTATTATTATTATTATAAATATTATTTGTATCATTATAACCATTATTATTTTATTATTATTATTTAAGGAAAAATACTACTTTATTTGTTTATTAATTTTTTTTTTAGAGTTGTATAATTAATTTGGTTAATGTATTATACAAAATAAATAGGGCATGAAACATATTTGTTTAAAGTATACTTGTATTAATTTGTTTAAGTCGATTTATGTGAAATTAAACGATACTGCTATAAAATTTTGCATAATTCAAAATTAAAATATTAGTACCTATTAGTTAATAATATTTTAATAAATAGGTATCTATTTAAAAAAACCTTAAGATCAGATTAGGTAGGTACTCACGTGGTTGCGTCATCGATCTGTGTTGATACTTAATTGTAAATTTGGATTGTTTATATCTTAAACACCGTTAATATTTATATATGTATATTATTATCTAGAGCACTATATCACTATAAATATAATAACTATGTTATATTATGGCAGTTAGGATTTTAAATAATATTTATGAATATCTAATCATATAACGAACAAAACGAATGTATAGAGTATGTACAACGAGTCTGCACGTTGTCCCAAATCCCATTTTCCCATATCCATGTGAACAGCGTCTTAATGATATTTATAATCATTACATGAATTTTGTCTCAATGTAAAGATACTATTTTCCTTTCCATTTTATACAAATTATTTTCATTGTCGTTAACTAATATATAATATTTATCTTAGTTAGTTTGTATATTTTCTTTTAAAATAAAATTATATAAATTGGGTAAATTTTCTGGCAGTTTTGAAATTGTAGATGAACTGCATAATGTTATTTGCTACGGATTAGAATTTAATCACATAAAATTTCATTGTTTGAAATGTTAGGATGATTTTTAATAAAAAATTTCACAACAATACAAATAACTAAAATATAATATATTTTAAATTATTACCATATTTAAATAGAACTGAAATATAACCAAAATATATATATATTTTATATTATACAAAATGATTCTTTTATCAATAAACAACATTCATTATTTAAAAATCTATTAAAGTTTTCCTAATCAAAATAACAAAACATTTTTAAAAAAAATGCTTTTTATTATTATAATTTTTAAGTTTACTTTTTGAAGGACAATATACTTTTATATTTAAAAAAAGAATTAGAATCACATAGTATAGGTATATATTATAGTTAAATAAATCGTTAGCTTGTTCGAAGTCTTATACTATATCAAAACGAAAGTTAGAAGTTTTGACTCAGAACTAATAAAATATAGTATAATAAAATTCATGGTGGCTTGGTCATACTTTTGTTAAGAGAATAGCTGTTACCATTCACTGCATAGTGCACACACTCATATATATCTATTACCTATGTTTATATATCAATGTACCTAATCATATATATATTTATAAATTGTACGTATCTTCCTATATTTATAATTAAATCATGCAAAATAAATAACTAGGTTTATAACTTAAGGTCAATTAAAATGTCATATTCGAGATGAAATGACATTGTATTCCTAGTATGATTATACCAAGTAATTAGTAGATAAGTACTTACAACTAAGACAATATTAATAGGATATGACTAAATAAAGGTGCAGTCGTACATCTCCAGAATACTCCTTGTACATGAAACTATCTATTGTAGGTATATAAGACATATAGGTATAAAATATGGCCACGAAGTAGATATAGGTAATGGCGTATCACTAACTATATCAAAAGCTCATTATTATTGTTCATTAAAAAAAAAAATAATAATAATAACATGGTCTTACGTTTAATCAATTGATAAACTAATCATCACAAAACTTTCAAACTTCTTTCATGTAGTAAAATCTGATTTTTCATCGTTGATCTTTTAATTAGAATCACATATTTTAACATTGAACCTTACTTTCCATAGACCATAATGCACATTTCAGTTGTTGTAAAATTGCTTGGCAAATAGATTGGTTTTTATTTATTTTGTGTTATACCATAGTTACCTTACAAGTAATATGACAGTAATGTATACCAACTGTCGCAGTAATCACACAAATCATTGGTCCATCCGTTTAAATTATATAAAACAAATGGATACATTTATTAAGTTGATGTCTCGTAGTATGATACGGCAGTTAGCAGTGTAGAATCAGTGCAGTACCTAATTGATTAAAAACAAAATATAAAATATCTCACTAAAATATATCTACCAAAAAATACTTAGTTTTTGATAAAATTAAGTTTCTGTTACATATTAATATACACCCGTAATAGAATGCTTACCTATATTGTTTCATTATGAATGAGTGTCTTAGAAGTTTTAAGATGAAAACAAAACGTTGATTAAGTTAACTTAGTTTAAAATAATTCATAAATAGGTAAGTACATTACAATTTTAAAATAAGAATACTTGTTGGTACTATGATAATGGGCGTTATCCTTTTCGGAAAAACTTATAATTATTTTGCTACCAATACAATTTTCTTTGACATTTACAATAATTATTATAATTGAACTTGATAATTAAATTAATATTATATCAAACAGGAAAACAACTCTGGTTTATCTTTATTTCCAAAAAAAAAAAAAAAAGAACAACTTTAAACGAAATTAAATTTATATTAAAGACTAAAAATTAAAAATTTTATGAAGGTAATATTTTGTTAAAATATTTGATTGCAAATTATTTTTTATTTTTTTTTTTATACGACATAAATTTATCAAACAAATATCGTATAATTATAAAAAATAAGACTTAATTTTAAGTCTTGACATATTCATGAAGGCATATTTTATCATAAAAATAATTATTAAGATATTGATAATAATAACAATAATTGTTATACAGATATCATATTATGACTATATTCATTTTTATTCGATTAATGTAATCGGATATCTTAGTTTTTGACATTCGCGAAGGTATTTTTTTTTTATACAATTGTGTAATACTATTATTAATTATTATCTATAGCTGGCCGGTTGGGTATTTATGAATAGGTTGCTCAAGGTTCATTCATGGCATATAGCTTTATCAAAATCTTAAGTCGTTGTACATTTCATGTAGGACGTAGGTACATAAATTGTTACAAGTTTAATAAATTAGAGTTTGGTCGTCTTCAATGTCGTATTTCTTGTATCGTGTTCCGATTGGTCGTTGTAATCATGGTATCATTCATTAACCATCATCTAGGTATCACAAGTCGGGCAGAAGCTCAATTCTTCAACACGACACGACAGGCGACGCAGCGGTGAACCTGGCTTAAAACTGGTAGGTACCAGTGTTTTCGGCAATTACCAAGGAAATCGTTCAATAATGTGTCTTCGAGTAAGAAAAATGCACCTGTCTGCCTAATCGTCTTCAAAATGATGCGTTTTTTTACGGTACGTACCTAGGTATATGTACAATAAATAACTAAATGTAAAAATATAAAAAAAAAAGAAATATTAAAAAACAATAACGAGCGACGACTGGATGAAAGATATTATGTTCTTGTTGAGTAGGTACATAATTCAATATCTTTACGTAGGTACCTATGTAAGCGCATACTTATTACCTGTGTGCATGTATAGTAGACGATGAGAGACGGCTCAAGGTGCCCCCTTGAGGCCTCGAACCACGACTTATCACATTGATATTTTATTTATAAAATAAATAAAACTAATATCACGACAGCAGCAGCTGTTGACCGATAATATTAGCGTGTTACGCTTAGCGCACTCTACTGTAATATTTTCGTACTGACGGTTGTCCGCGAGTGCAACAGATCGAACTAACTAATACTAATAATATCACCGCGTTGTACGTTTTGCGGGATAGAAAACAAAATATATTATTATACTATAATATTAATAAGAGGTACCTGTGACAACGAAAAGTACCGAAAAATGTTCGAGATTTTCATTTGCGATCGTCACAATTTATGTACTTTTATAGATTATAAGTTATAACATTAAAAGTATACGATAAAATATTCTGATCAGTTTTTTTTCCAAAAAATATCCCAATAACATTATTAATATTATTACAATCAATCGAATCGTAAATTGCGTCCCGTTTTTAATTTTTTGTGTGAATTGAGGCCTGGGTATATTTTTATAAATGCTTGAATACTTTTTATTTACACGTAAAAACACGGTTAAGGCCTTTTTTTGCAAAATCAATATTTTCCTTCTCATTTTTCAAATTTAGGATTGGTAATATAATTTTGTATTGATATTGGTATGGTTAAAAACAATGGTTTTGCTGCTTTTTTTTTTTAATTTAAAAAATGTATTGTTTACAATAAATGATTAAGTATATCAGGTAAAAATTCGTATGATAAAAAGTGTATTGTTAAAAATTTGTAACTAAGAAATTGGTAAAAAATTTGTGAGATAATTCCTTTATTTAGTAGTACTGAATAATTTTTTTACTTCCAATTTATACATTATGTCCCATAAAAATGTTATTTTTTTAGTCATTTTTTTTTTTTGTTATTTTTCCCCTGACTTCTTAAGGTGATATACGTATCACATTGCATGGTTTTTTAAATGCCAATAAAACTAAATATGTTTGGAAATGAAGTGTTTAATTTTTTATGAATGATTCACAATTATTTGTTGCTCATGTCGTTGAAGATATAAAGTTGGACCATAAATATACGGTGAAAACTTAGCGTCGTTGGTTAAAAATTTAGTAAATATATAATTTGTAAATTGTATTATCCTATTTTCTTGCATTTGCAATGACATTATAATATCTTATATGCAAAATAATCTTCAACCATATTAAAACTTAAAAGAGGAAGTCCAAATAATTTAAAAAAATTCTCTTATAAGTATTATTGTTTTTATAAGTCCAGATGCTGTATTTTTCAGTACCAACATTGACAAACATGAAATCTAAACCCTTATACTTCAATATTGTCTTGCAGCATTTTGGATAACTTTTTCAAAATCAGCATAAAATCGAATAGAACTGAATTGTAAATTATTTTTTCCAATAACTTTAGGTAACTATTAAATGTACCATTTACAAATATAGTTTCCGAATTGCTCAACGTAGAGAAATTATAAAATTTGTTTTATTACCATTAACTAACAACAAATTTTAACTTTTTTTTGTTTTTGATTCCAAGTTGTTCAAAAATTTTGTGTAATTCAAAAAAATGACTGATAAGTTTAGTTAGGAAGCTCAAACGTTGTGTATATTTATTTTAATCAACTTCACCTTGAGAAATTTAAGATTCATCATCAGCATTTTTTCAATTCAGAATGGATTATTTTAGATGGTCTAATGATCAAAATAAATCATCTATGGCTTTTCTTTTAAAATTATTAATAACTTTCTATCGATTTATTTGTTTTGTAATAACACAATAAAGGCTTAGCTAACGTATAAATATAAAAATATTAAAATGGTGCGATGAAAGTTATAAGTATGATGTGGCCGGACTGACACAAGGGACACAAGCCTTGTATGTAAGTCCGGTATTAATAAATATTGAGTATACTTGTTTTCGTGTTATTACCTTCCTCCCGTTCTTCGGAGGGTTCTCGAGATCGTGATTCAAGAATGTGATCAAATACACCATTACACAAATTAGATAGTAACATAACCTGTACTAAAAATTAGTATTTTAGACATGCACCTTACCTGATTCGCCGCAGTGAATACTTATAATACGTTCCTCAGAGAAAGGTATAAGGTGACACAAGTTACGATACGATTTAAGGAAAACTTATGTTTAAATAAGAAAAACAACACTGATTTGAATTAGAAAAAGAAAGAAGTCCAGTTGTCGCTCGCAGTCTTGTGTGTATGTCGTATGGTGGTTTTGGGAAAAAGCTCCTGCTCGCTTGTCTGGTGCGCCCGCACTCGTAATTTTTGTCGGTGCTCATGCACTCGATAGTTTGGCCGGTGCTCATGCACTCGTGACTTGGCTGGTACTCGTACACTCGTGGCTTGGCTGGTGCTCGTGCACTCGTGGCTTGGCTGGTGCTCGTGCACTGCCGGGAGAAGACCTGGTCGAGCCAGCCAGAGTCGCAGGCCATGCCATCATAAAAAAAGGACTCAGCGTTTTTTCGAAGAAATAGTCTTTCTTCTATACGACAGAGAGCTTCATTGTACCATGGCCCGCCTCCGCTGGCTAACGAAATTGGTTCACACGCTTTTCGAGATATTGTCACAACTCATGTGTCAATTCCTTTGTGATCATATAATATAAGTTGTTTTCTTTCGTCAGTGGCAAAAGGATGTTTGTAGGGTTTAATCTGCGTGCGACAACTTGACCGTTAATTTATTTAATTGAATTTTATGTATATGTAATAAACAATGATATGTGAGCATATCATTACAGTTTTCTAATATTTATGCGTTATCAATCATTTTAATTGTTGTTTATTTCTTCGAAAAGATAATGTGCCCTTCTAAACAGGTTTGTTTGAGAACCTACGAGCTAACAATTTATAATATTGTCAATATTATATGATTTATTTACTTTACAATCGTTTTACAATTTTAGATTTTTAGATTTATAAGATGAAGCTAGCTAAAAAACTTACAATATAGAAAAAATAATTAATAAAAAAGACTTATAAGTTATATTAGAATTTAGAATACATTATAAAATTTAAATATATATATAATACTTATGCAAGTAACTAGATAAGAGGTATAAAATATTTATAATTTTATGTTTTGTACATTCAAATTTTATGGAATTGATTTGTTTTCACGTCTTATGATAGTATATTATAAATTGTAGGTCCTATAAGTAAGTGAATTGATTAATTTTTTTGTGCTTTAAAGGTACAGTAATATTTGATAATATTGTCTTGTGCTATAAGTAGCTATAAGTCTTGTAACCATGTTCAATACTAGGTGTTAGATTATTTTTATTAAAAAATTATTGATGCTTTATAAAACAATTTTTTTGTTGGTAGTACATTTAATTCTTTATATAAATATTAATATGTTCAATACAAATGATTATTTTTTTTTTAATAATTTTTAGTATTGAATTGAAAGCATCTCATCAAATATTATTACCGTAATTAATTATTGGTTCTACTAGTGCTTGGTAAACGATTTTAATTTTCTTTATATTTTATAATAAATTATTTTAGCTTTTGGAAGCATAGATTATTTTTAATAGTTCTATTATTTTCTGAGTTATGTGATCTTACCATTTAAGATTAATGTGATCTCTTAAAACACCTATAGAAATTAGAAATATTATTAATACATTTCAAAAAATAATTACACATTTTAACTGTGCAACACCAACGTCGAATATTATCTTTTAGAAATTTTTTGAAAATGAAATTTTAATTCATCAACTACTTTCAACGTTTTATTTCATTTGCTCTTCATAACGATTAATTTTTATTACATTGAAAAAATGTTCGCACAGAATAACGTAAAAACACGTAGGTATATAAAATCTGCGATCAAATGCACATTGGCTGTTTATAATATTTTGTTAGTAAAGATATTAGTTTTTACATCATAGGTTATTACTTAACTTTAAATTGTACAGCTGACCAAAAAGCAGAATATCTTGGGTCGCAATTTACATACATTTTAAATATATCCGGGACGAAATTTACATTTACTTTAAAAGTACATGGGTCACAAGTGACAACTGACATAGTAAATGACTGACCTTTTTTGGGGGACGCAATTTACTGACTTTGGCTATAATAATAATGAACGGCGTATGTAATAATTTTTATTATTAAAAATGTACTTTAAATTAGACATATACTTTAAGCTTACCAAATGACAACTTACACTTATTTAATTTATTGGAAAAATAAGTAATTTATATATTTTTACCTTGAAACAGATGAATAGTTCGTTTAATATAAATAACTATAGATTAAACTTAATTATCTATTTTTTTATTTCCATGTTATATATTAAATGTGCGTACTATGTTATAGATATGGTTGACCATAAGTAGATATGTATTCGACTTGTAAAAAGTTTAATACTAAAATTAAATCTTCCACACTTAATGAGGTTGCAAAAATAGTTGCAGTTACAGAGTTATTAGTACACAAAACACGAGCAAAGAAATTTTATAATAAATTTAAGAAAGTTTCTAAGATTTGTAAAAACAGAAATGACGTAATGGCCATAACATTCGACTACATGCAAAATCTCCCTCTTCCGTTCACGTTATAGTCCAGGAAATATTCTACCTTCGTAAGTTATGGTTTAATGCATTCAATATTCATGTTATTAGGAAACATAGATCTGTATTTTACATATACTATTATACTGAAGGGACCACTAAAAGAGATCCAAATGAAGTTTGTAGTTTCCTTTTGATTTTTTTAACAACACAATACCTGAGGAAATAAAGGAACTTCATGTATTCGCATCCTAACGCATTTGGAGGATAAAATAGAAACCACACATTGACAAGATTATATTTGGCTATGACAATACACATACAATACATTTTCAGTAATTCATCATTATTTCTCAGTACGAGGACACAGTTTTCTACTATGCGATCGAAACTTTTCAGTTATAAAACTAGCAACATGTAAGTTAGATCGCATACACGTACCTACCTAGTCAGTATGAAGATCTCATCAAGACAGCCAAAAAGTTCCTTCCAACTTATGAAGTCAAGTCCGTAAAAATAAAGACATACTAAACTTTCATGCTTGGTGGCCTAAGTATTTTAAAAAAATAACAAAAGATAAAAAAAAAAAAATGAAAATTTCTGCATAAGTTAAAACATATTTAGTGTACAAAAGTGAACTGAAAAGTTATTTTTGTCTTTTATTATATTGACGGTCTTCAAAATGCGATTTTTAAACTAAGTAAAGGAAAATAAGATGTGCAATTTCCGGAAGACAAGATCTATAAAGATAAGGTCACAGTTAACCTCAAAAACATTCAAGATATTTCAAAATCAGACAATACATATATCCCACAACAATATCAAGGATTCTATGAAGAAATCTCAAACCTATCAACTTTAAACGAATCAACAAGTGACGATGATAATGAAAATTAAAATTAAAAAGATTTTATCTGAATAACTTAAACCAAAATACTTTTCTACACTAAAATAAAAACATTAAATTTTGATAGTCAATAAATCAAAATTCTTAATAAAATAATTGAGTATAAAAATTAGTCAATAGTTTTATTTTAATTTTCCAAAAGTTGGGTATTGAGGAATATTATTTTTTTTCCAAAATCAGCTGCTCATATAGATGATGTTAAACAAAATTTTTTCATTCCATTATAGTTTTTATGTGGCATCCAAAAATTTTTTACAATTAATTAGTTTATCTGAATTAAATTTTTTTGGTGTTTAATAACTGTACCTATAAGTACCATTATATAGATATATCAAATATGCTTAATACTTTTGTTGTTTTTTTTTTTTTTATTGATCTTATTTAACATCGACAGAGCAATGGTCATTAGTTACAATTTGTTATACAATATGTTTAAATATTTTGTTGGCTAGATTATTTATACTATATTAAATTGTATTATTTGACTTTTTTTAAGAATTTCAAAATTTGATTAATATAATGTTTACGTTCGATCTGAGTGATGCGTTTGCGGCATTGCGGATGTTAAAGTTGTTGAATTTTCATCTTTGTATTGGATGCATTCTGTAAATATGTGGTTGACGGATAATTCAGTTTCTCAAGAATTGCACATTATTAGTTTTTCTTTTTTTGCCATCATGAGGTGTCTGTGCGTTAATCGAGTATGCCCGTGCGACGATGCGAGGTCTGTTTATAATTACGTTTTCTCTTCTATTCGAAAGGAGGTTTGGCTAACCAAAGATGGTGTTTTTAATTTTTCTTAATTTTGTGGTTTTTTCAAGCTACTGTGTTTGTCATTTGATTTGGACGAGTTCTTTGATTTGATTTTTATATCTGCAAAAGTTGTTTTATAATACACTTAATATTATGTTGAATAAAATAATATTAAGATGATCGATTTGAAAAAAATCTCTATTTTTAATATTTGATAAAATTATGAACGTTTAATAAAATTAATTTTAGATACTCAAAATATTATACACAAAACAAAAAAACTGATTAAAACCTATATTAATACCATAATCCAAATCCCTCACGTAGGTTATTTGCCTTAGTTTAAACGCCGAGGCAAAAAAAAAATATTAGCAACGAAATTAATATTTATAATTTTACGTTTGATATTGTAACAAAAGTGTTTGTCTTATTATACTTACGCTTCTAAAATATAATGCATTTTTGATGTCTATAAATATCTATAGTTAGGTTAAATTCGATTACTGAAAATTGTTTGATTGCAATAGTTTATACTATACACTTATAGCTTATTGATATAAAAATATGATGTGTTTTTAGTTTTTGTTTTTATTTATTTTGATGTTATCCTATTCAATGTAATATGACCTAATAATGACAGTTTGACTTCAAATTTCTATTATAATATTGACATTAGGGGAGAATGTATTGTTTACCTAATGGCTATTAAGTAATAATGTTTCTTTTTTATCAATGATAATAATAAATAATCATTAAATTAATAACATTGTTCAGTTACGGAAATTATATTTAGATTAAGTCAATTAATATCATTAAATAAATATTTTGAAATCATTAAAAAGTATTTGTAGGTACAATATATTACATTTTATTTATTAATTTATTACTGATTTATGTACGATTTTTTTTCGTCATTATATACCTACCTGCGAGTTTTTGCTATTTGGATTTTAATACTTTTTGTTTTTATATTTTAATTTTGTCTATTACCTTAGATTAATTATACTAATATATTAGTATATTAATATTTTAATTATTATAATTTATTTAATATATACTATTACTAACTATAACCTACTGTTTTATATATTGAGGGGGAAGTAAAACTTCATCTTTTTCATACTTTATAGATTTTTAGTTTTGCCACAGTCTGCCCTTCTCCCCTTCAAGAATTAACTCCAGATTATGCCTATGATTGACATCAAACGAAAACAAATATATGATATAGGACCACTTTTAATATAAAATTTAGTTAAAAAGTAAACATAATATTAAATACTATATACAAATTTAACTTTTACCACATGACGAAAGTTTCTCTCATGTATGGTTTTGTTTTGAATTTGTACGTATTCGTAATCGTTGACCAAAATGAAAGTCGAATATAACATTTTTATATTATTTCTCGCCTTTACACACATGACTTTTTTAATTAAATATAATTTTCAAATTTATTCATTTCTAAAATTAATAGTAATTATTAGGGTTAGAATTTATATGCAACAGTATATTTTTTTTTTTTTGCAACTTCTGATTATTGCTTTTTTAAATAATATTCACGAATCATCTCAAGATGAAATCAACAGTCGTGATTTTATTTTGAATATTTAGGACAAAATGCATATTTTGAATAAAATTAATATTATTGCATATTTCAACTATAAAAACGCGAAAAATGCATATTTTATGTAATATGTTTAAATAACGTTAATAATTAAGAATATTATTAAATTAATTTTAAAATGTATGATCTTTTTTTTAAGTGTATATTTCATATTTTTATGCGTATATAATATTAATTGCATATTTTTAATAAACCAAATACATATTTTACAATTTTTTATTGCATATAAATCCTAGCTCTAGTGATTATTATTATATAGCTTTGATTATGAATTATTTTTTTATCAAATGGTCGATATTATAGTTTATTATTTGATTGGTTGTTTAGCACGAACCTTGTATATTATTTCATTACAATCTTGGCAAATGTTAACCAAGACGTGGCTGTCGCATCTGAGACCGGAAGATGATGGGGGTGGTGAAGGTTGTTTTCTGTTTCCATAATGTGCACGTACATAAACAGATGTCATTTAAACTCGCTACGGCAATACACTACGAGTCACCGGTATGTATGTATATTATACTAAACCGTTATAATCGTTCCGGAAATTGCAAAATTCATCATCTGAAGATGCAGCCGCACGTTTGTAGGGCTCTATACTTATTTTGTGACGTACAGATATATATAAGTAGTTCCGTTCAGCATTAACGTGTGATATACAGAGTGAAAATAGTATTCACCAGAGGATCACAGAAAATACGGTACAGAAAATTATTAAACATCTGAACGAATAAACTGTAAATTTAAATGTTTTGAGATTTTCCGATAGCATATTTTTTTATGTTTATTATTTATATACAAAAATTCTTTGCATTAATAGCATTAAAATAAATTGTGGCGTGAACGAAAGAAGAACAATAAAGCTCACTTTAAAGGACTTATGCATAGTTTTTTTGCCAAAATACGAGTTTCCAAATAGTCTACGTTACATACATATTATTCATAGCATACATATTCTTAGTATAAATATCCTTGATATTACAGTTTTTCGTATATTGTAAAATATTTTATATATTTTGTGCATAGGTATTTAATTTTGTGTGCCATAATTTTGATGAAAGTATAAATATTTTGTTTTTAAATGAACACATTCATGACCATTTCGTCTGTATATTAATCTAGTTTGGCGAAAAAAGGTACTCTCACATAACATTATCTTGGAATTAATGTAATAAGAACAAATTAGTGAGTGTTGTGTAGAAATGCCCAAAACTAACTAATCAATTTTCATTGATGAATTCATTCATTGGAAAAAGTATTGTTATAAACAAGAATAATAGTAAATATAAATGCGTACGGAAATTTTTCAACGCTGAATCTGATTTAAAATATAAAAAAAAAAGAAAAAGAAAACCACATCAGTTTCTTTCTCTTTAACTCGTTTCAAGCTTTAAGGTCATTTTCAGTGTACACATACACACTTCTTATTTGGACACACCGATGTCTTTTTAACCACAATAGTCTATTGTAAAGTATCTACTCCGTAGTTGTCAATTGTTTATTTTTCAATTTTTCTCGCCTAATTGCACAATTTATTATTTTAACATTAAACAGATTAATTTTATGTAGCTAAAAATATACTCTTCGTTTACGGGCGTGTATCTATTATTATAATATTGCATTTATATCTGTCCGTTAGTCGTTTAAATATGTCAAAATATAGTAAATGCAATTTATTTTTTTATTCCAGCTAATCTTATATAATAATTATAATATATTATGAGTAAGTACGAATATTATATCGCGGGAATAATTTGTGTGATGGTTTTGTTTCACCAGAACGAGTTACATTACTTCGTACACCAGTATTAAAATTGCCTATACAAGACACCAGATTCATACAAGGACAATATTATAATATTTTATTTTAGTTTATAAATAACACAAATCACTGCAATTTATCACGCTGATGAAAACATTTTGTACTATGTCGTTGGACGTATTTTACTGGTGATGCTTTTAATTCTCGTCACGCTGAGTAAAAACAATAATAACTTTAAAATAAAACGAAAAAAATAGAAGCAATTTTTTAAAACAGTTTTATATTTATTACTATAACATACCTACTGTTTGTTATTGATCTACAAGTTTAATATAACATTGCAAGGTTCGAAAAAAAATGTTATATATTCATGTAGACGGTATGTCCCACGAGGATTTACTAGAATATTTTAAGGCGGCGTTTGGTTAATGGAATTTGGATCATTCACTCTGTCCCATGCCGCCTAAATATAGTAAATATTAGCAGTACAGCAACAATAAACAAAAATATTTTCTTCCTGAAGGCTGTTTCTGTAGATACTGAACAACAGTCAAATGTATGTTGTTTAACTATATTGGTATTTTGAAAACAGAACACAATAATATGGTATACATAATATATATTTTATAATAATGTTATAATATTATAATATATTCTATTAATACAACAAGGTTAACCTATATATAATAATATGATACTATATGCGAGATTTTGAAATGGATAAGATAATGAATAATATAAGATTTATCTACTAGAAAGTTTACACTATAATATAATAATATAACGTTATAAGAGAGTATAGTCAAACGACGCGTATTAAAAGAAAGTTGTATTACTATAATATTACGGTTTAGTATAGGTATTTATTCTACTTTTGATAACATTATGATAATATATTTTTGTTTATTTGTATTTGATTCTAAAATCATATCACTGCCGTTTTTATATTGAAAACGGTAAAATAAATATGTATATTATTGTCAATAATAATACGCAATATATAAATATATATATATAATAAATATTTAATAAATTATGTATACTATACAAACAGAATGGGTAGGTACTAGGTACTCGTACTATGCGACAAACACATTTATACACACATTGTTTTACGTTAGTTGTAGATCGAGTTTTTAAACTACTTGTGGACATTATAGAGTGACGTTTAAAATCTAAAAAATTCATAAAATGTTTAATCATATTATTCAAGTATGTCATAAACATAACTCGCCTCAGTTTACTAATAAACAAATAATGCATTTTCGGAGCATATGAACTCTCGCTCAAAGTGGAAAAAAGACGGCTAAGCCCAACTACCGCGTGGCATAAAGTTGAACCAGCTGTATGTTATGACTTATGTAATAACTAATAACGGTGTAATAATAAATCGTAAGCGAAATTTATTCAAATTATATTTCTTCAATGGTATAATTCTACTATATTCTGAGATCGTCTGAAATTTTTGATTCAGACGATTCAATTTCTCGCACGTTGTCGAAAACGCATATTAACGCTCAGTAAACTTATTAAAGTTTTTATGAATTTTACTATTATTATTGTAGTATTGTTGGGAATACGACGTCGATACATATTTTAAAAACTCAAACGTTATTTTAGAGATCCAAAATAATAATAATAATAATAATAAAGAATAATTGTGACTACTTCACGTATCGTCGTATGAGATATATATTATAACGTTATATGTCGGCGGGATGTTGTGTGAGTGACGAAACACGAATCTACTAGGTTCGCTGAGTTTCATTCCTGGACACACAAGTCGGTATGGAGTTTGACCATTTTCCATATTTGAGGCATCGTAGCACAGAAGCGCCTTTGATTTTCAAGTTCTCATCACAGCTGAAGGTGATCACGTCACCGATGGCGTAATAAAACTTGACAGTGGACATCCGACCTCGGATAACTGTGCCTGGGTACGGGCAAGCTTGAACACCTGAAAAAACGAATCACAAGACAATACAGACGGTCGGTTCGGGCGTCGGGTGAAGAGCGACTTCGAAATCATTAAAAACAAACGAACGTGCAACTATTGAGTTGTATATTACGCGTTTATAAATTGTTTACAACGATACGGTTATCGGGTGCTAATAAAATAAATTCCAAAAACGAATCATTTTTATAGGTACGTACATTTATCGTTTTATGCGTTGCTAAAGTGTATTGATGGTATACAATAATTTAAATGATTAATTTTCGAATTTAAAATTATGCTAATTGTATTTTATATTCCAACATAGTGTGGTCATTTTCGATAAAATCTATTTGAAATTTAAAAGTTTTAATATTTTTATTAGTATAATTTGGTATACTTATAGTAATGAGTAATAACCAATTATATATTAAATATTATATTTTCATTATTGAACGAAATATCACAATGGTACAGATATTAGTTATTAACATGCATACGTTTGTTTCGTTAGCAGTAAACATATTACTGAAAGTTTTAATATTATATCTATTCCAATTAATATTTTTGAAATTAACAGGATAACTTGAGTTATTTATTTATTTTTTTTTAACATTAAAAAACATCGATAATATTTATTAATTTTATGATTATCAGTATTTGTGCATAAAGTTTAAAAAAATTGAAATTTTGTATTTTCTAAAGTATTACGTCTTGCACGAAAAAATTATTACCCTATTTATAATTTATATATATATATTTGTGTGAGTGTGTGTTTTAAAATTTGCATAATCTTAATTATTATTATCATATTGTATAGTTTGTTTTTATTTTCTGTTTGATAAGACGCCTCCGTGAGTTGGCCACCCTTGGATTTGTCGGACGGGAGTTAGATATATTTTGGCCAGGAGATCCGTCGTGACGCTCCAGTACGCTACGGGCGGCATTCGTTCGAAGTCGCTATACAAACACACTCTACCCGCCCCACTTACAGATTGGCATTGGCGCTGACCACTCTCCATTGTCCCCACAAACGAGCTTGGGCTGACCGTCCAACACGTAGTACGGTTCGCAGCTGATGGACACGTGTTCGCCAGGCCTGTATGAGTTTTGCGAGACGGCCGCGTAACCGTGCGGCGGGTCCCCTGGCCAGGGACAAGTGACCGCTACAACATATCAATTACACTTAGGGCCCAAGATCAAAACGGGATGATTGGTGAAGGGAATGGTTGTAATGGCGGGGAGGGGATCAGTTTTTCGAAGTCACTGAGTACCCGCAAAAACGCGATAGCCTCCCCTAATTTTGCAATAGTTATAATAATAATAATAATAATAATAATAATAATAACGTATCGTGTTAAATTTGTAATATACCTGCACATGTAGGGAACGGCTGTTCCCATTCACCCGTTGGCAGACACGTCGAATGTGTTGGCCCGTCGAGTCCGAATCCTTGCATACAGCTGAACATTATTTCACCCCCCACTTGACGACTGAGCGTAGCTATTCGTAAATTTGGGTCGGTTAGGTTATCGATCTTTTCACACTCGATGACTATTGAAAAAAAATAAAACGGAAAATACGACGATAAGGTTATAAGAATATTTTCCGGCAATCCATTATGTAAATATTACGTAGTTTTTAACATTTTATAACATATTATTACATTTTATATTATGTAAAAAGTTTTCTTTTTTCTTTTTAACCATATATATATATAGTTATATGACATCTATAATAATTGATGAACTTACTCTCGCATGTGGGGATTGGATCGCTCCAGTTACCCGAAGGCAAACAAACGATTTCAGTGGTCCCGATCAAATTGTTGCCTCTAGCGCAAGAAAACTTTACGCGAGAGTTTAGTTTTGTGTTTTGCGAACCAATGATCAAACTTCGTTTCGACGGGATAGAAGGACAGTGCACGGCTATATTCATTTAATACACAATATTAAATTTTATTTATAAGACAGTCATAAATATTGTTACTGTTATTAAATACTCGTAACTATTATCATTTCAGTGTTACGTGAATTGAAATAAAGTATTTTTCTAAATTCAAACCTTTTACGATTATTTCAACAGAATGAGTGTGCCTGGTAGGAGTGATGCAAGAAAACAGCCCGGAGTCGTCTCTACTCGCGTGATATATACTCAACCTGTATTCGAGATCCGGGTCTCGGCCGGGGTCGGTGGTCCATCCCTCGGGATACTTTCTATAACACCAACACAGACGTAATGAAATTATGTACTCAAATCAAATAACGTATAATGATGCACTTTACCGGAACGAATGACTGACGTTCCATTTCGGAGTGCCGAATCGTTTGATCCACAAACACTCCATGTGCAATATAGTTCCTGGGTAAACGACTAGTCGTCCCTCGTTACTCTGTGCTATTGGTCCTAGTTGATGGCGAAACAGTATTGTTGGAGGTTTTTCCACTTTAAACGGTACACGGTACAAACACATTAATATAGACAACTTTTAAGTTTTGTTATATTTTACAAATAAAATAACATATCAATATTTTACCGAAATCATTTTAATTATTCATAATTATTAGAAAACATTATCGTAATAATATTGATAATATTATTATTATTATTATATTTATTTTTATAGTCTATAAAAGATATTATTAGATTTTAACTTAAATAATATTTTCTATCTAAACATTATTATTTATAATTGTATATATTATATACGATATATTATAATACACCCGTATTGTTGATAATATTTTTATAAATTAAATTATTTTTCTTATTAAAATTAATTTTAGAAGCATTAGTTTAAATTAAAAATAGTAAAAGCTTAATAGTTTAATATTAAAAATTAAGTCTTCGGCATATGAGGCATTGTTATCAAAATAATAATAAAATAAATTCAAAATTTATTGAAGGAAAATTTTAAGAAGTGTACAATAAAAAGTAAAATGGATATTGAATTAAAAAATAATGATAAGCTCGTATAGGTAATAAATATATTAGTATAACATACGTGCATAATCGTTTTCTTGGTTAAGCCCAAAGCAAACTGGACGTTGTCCGGACCATTCACCATTCGAACATACTCGCCTGTTGGATCCTTCCATTGCATATTTTCCAATGTCTGAACATCGAGATACCTAAAATAAGTGTACCACAAAATTCAACTTACATACGGGTGATAAATAACGTGAGTTATAAAAATATTATTATTTTTATTATTTTTTTCATTATATAAGTGGTAAATTACCAAAACCGTTCCTGCATTAAACTCAGTTAATTCGTTCGTGATCATCGTGTCACCTATAAACGTCACCACGTTAGGCTCGCTGTTTCGAAACATACAAGTGGTGTTGTCTAAAGTGGAATTCATAGTTTCAACGGGTTTCGCTGAAATTTACCGTCAATATACATTATATATACACGCTTACGATTAAATACTATGCTAAGCAACTTACTGCAATTTAATGATCGACCAATCCAGTTACCGTCCTCACATCGTATTCTCCATGTGACCTTTTCGTCTATTATGTTTCCGATGCAATTAAATGTTACTTCTGTTCCATCGGGGAAACTAAAATGAAACATAATTTATCGTGGATCAAAAACAAATATTGCATGTAATTTTAATTTGCAAGTACTAACCTTTTTTCTGCGTCTTTTAATAATTCTCCATTTCTAAACACCATTGATCCGTGGACCGATTCTGGGGGCCCGCAAGATCCTCGAAGTCCAGACAAAAGATCAATGGTGCCTAATTCGCTTTTTTTCAAAATATCCGCACCGGTAATGAATAATCCGCCATCTAGAAATAAATTTGTGAAACCATTGATTTTTGTTTTTTATTATTTACAGATTTATCATTCAATAAATTATATCTTATAATATGTTTTGTTTAGAAATAAATTGTAAATAAAATTACCTCTTTTACAGGAAGGAACTTTGGGAACTAATCGACCTAATACACATTCAATAGAAACTGATGTAGTTTTTATGAACTCTGGATCGCATTGGAAGGTAACGAATGATCCATTCGCTATCGTAAGACCTGCTCGATATCCAAGTAAGTATTGTCCATGTGTTATACCCGGCAACTCGCATGGAGCTAAAATCATACGTTTAATGAGATGATTCAAATACATTTTTAAAATATAAATTATGTAATTATAATTTATTATCTATATCCACCAGTTAAAATTTTCTTTTTTAATACTAATCAATAATCTCGAACTCCAAGTATGAATCTCATTAATATTGATCTCTATAATTATTTATGTTTAATCCTATTATACCTAAAACATCAAACATAACTCTGTATTTAATTCAAATAAATAATTATATTACCAGGAGTACATTCAGAAATAGTTCCAATATCCCAGTCGCCTTTTCTACATTCCATTCTAGAAGGGCCTTTCAAATTAAACCCAGGAAAACATGTAATAGTTACGACTTCACCATCCATAAACTCTGAACTTTCAGTTACATTTAAATACGTGGGTTCCACTTTACTGTAAAAACCATTAGCTGAGTATGGTATTAAACAAGGTTCTGTAAATAAAATATTAAAATAGTTATAAACTATACAGATTTCATGAAAAAGTAAATTTATTTTACTAAGTTTGCAGTCGGGTTTTGCTGGCTTCCATCGAGTTCTCCAGCATTTGGCTGTTCCATTTGCCACGTTAGGTTGGTAACCATGATCACACGTAACTTTTAATAAAGTTCCATGTGAATGAGTTACATTTACGTGCCTCCCTGGCCTCACTATTTCAATATGTATATTGGAGCTATTTTTTAGAGGTTCGCAAGGACCAACTATGAATCAAAACAAAAAAAGCATGTATACTGTACATCGATAGAATATAATTAGTATAGCACTCGAATTAAATAATATAAAAAGTTAAATAATACTTTAATGAAAAGTAACAAAAATTTTCTTAAAAAAATTATAAATTTTACCAGTTATAATTTTTTTTTATTCAATAAAAATATTGCATAAATAAATACATATTAGGTATATACCTACATTTTCGGAACAAATGGTAAGAATAACGAGGCATTATTACATTAGAAATACTCTGTAGGTATAAATAAAATATATTATCGAAAAAAAATAATATAATACATTCATCATTTTATTTTATATTAAAAATTGTATTTGAATTGTTGAACGGCATATTCTAAATGCTATTCTACTACTAAAAATATTACAGAACCTAAGGTATATGAACACGATGTAGCATTTATTAAATTTTGGCAATTGATCAATGAAGTTAACTGTAGTATAGAGAATATAAAATGTTATCAATATAATTAACAAAACAATATTGACATTAGATAATTTGAAAATAAATTTCTCGTGTTAATATTATATGAAATAAAATACTTTAAAAAAAAAAAATTATAGAAAACTTTTGCATAATGTGCATTTTAAATGATAATTAATATACTATAAATAACATTTTAAATATTAAATTATCTGTTATATAAATCACGTTCTTTACTAAGAAAGCATTGTTCAATCAAAATAATTAAAAAATGCGTTTTAGTCGTGGTTCAAATAATGACAACAATATATATTTTTATCTATACAATTGAATATAAAACCTACCTTTTCGTTTTCCATGTTTGCCTTTTCCTTTAGAACCTTTGTGCGGTGCTTTTTCTCCATCTATTGTAGAATTACCATCTTCAGTGTCATAATCTTTGAAAGATAAATCCCCAGATTCCCGACCTCTAGATCCTCTATTTACTCCAGGATTTTTAGCTGTTTGATCTTTATTAGATGTTTGTTTGGCTTTCATAACTTGTTGATTTTGTGCTGATAATGCACGTTTACTTCTTTTCCACCAAGCTTTTATAGAGCTTATTAAATTAACGATTCGATAAGAACCTGGTTTTTCTGTAATCAGTTCATTTGTATTATTTTCAGTACTATTCTTTATAGATCTACTGAGCCTGAGTTTCGGATGTATTGACGGTACGCATCTAAAAATAAAAATATTACACACGTTTATTTTGAAATAATAATTGTACGTGAAAATATCGTTTCTAAGTATTTTTTTCTAAGATTATGACAATATTATGATTATTATAATTTTACTTCGGTAGATATCCGGGACTCCATTTTCCTCCGATACAGGTTGCACCCACAGGTCCTGATTCGATTACATATTCTCGATCGCATTCAAACGAGATTTGCTTGTTGTTTTTTATCTTACGAACATATGGTCTATAGTCATAAACACCCATACTTCCCACTAATAAAACTTTACCGTTTTCTATATAACCAGGAAAAGTGCAATAAACTGAAAAAATAAAAGTAATTCACTGTCTAATTCTAGAAATTAATGAACAGTCATAAATTAATTAAATATTAAATACCTTCGTCGCATTTTGGAGTTTCTCCGGACCAATTTCCGTACCGGCATTCTGTGTATCGGTCCCCCACTAGTGCGTAGCCATCTCGACAAGAAAACTTTGCTTTGGCACCATGACCCATTCGTGGTGCCAGAACTATGCCGTTTTTTGGAATCAGTGGTAGACGTTTGCAATGTGCTGAAAAATGAATTAAAATTTTTTAATGAGCTCAATAATTATTGTAGTTCTCTCATTTTATAGTTAAATTTTCTAAGTATCACTAATATCAAAATATAAATATAAATTTATTATACTATTGCAAGTCAGATTTGATATTTCCGAAGTCTTTAGATAAAGATAGGTAAAATGCGATAAAGTGTGAGTTTATAAATTGCATACAAAATGTTTATTAAACGGTTAATACTATAAACATGGCCATAATATTGGTAACTACTTACCTAATGAATGCAAACACACAAATAATTAATATTATTTAGTAATTTTTAAGTTGGTTTTTAAATAAAAATATTTAAAACTATATAACAGGTGGGTTTTAATTTTACCAAATAATTATCCTAGGAAACGCAGACATTTAAAGAAGGAGTAAATTGAAAATAAATTTTATAAAATCGTTCGAAACTCTAGATGAATCGGACTACCTTTTTTTTTTTTTTTTAAGTATAAAAAACATACACTATGAAAAAAAATCTGTTAGAATCAATTTAGAACTAATTAATTTAAATATGTAAGTGTAAGCAAAATTAAAACAATAATAAAAATATTATAATATGCCTTGCCTGGTTCGCATTTCGGTATGTAAGTCCATGTACCATTATTACACGTAGCAAGATCGTTGTTCCCAACAGCTGGCTCATATTTTGCGTTGCACTTTACAGACAGTTTGTCACCGTGTTTTGCTAAAATAGAACCACTAGTTGTTTTCGGTGTATAAGGAGTAGAATCGTTCGATCGAGTGATATTCACATAACCTTGTTGGATAACCGGCACGACACATGGAGCTGTAATGCACATTTACCCATTATAAAATTACTTTTTTTTTTAAATATATTCGCAATAGGAAATATTATTAGAAAAAATAATACATTTTTGTCGTTAATTATATACATCAATGACAGTCGTTATGATATAAATAAAAATTATTTTTAAGTGACCATGTCGGCTGTCAAAGTAAACTCACCTAGACATAGCGGTGGTGGATAACGCCACTGTCCATCGGCAAGGCACACTGTCGAAGAATTCCCTACAAGAAGCATTCCGTCTTGACATCGGTAAATAATCGTTGTGCCTAGACCAGTGCCGCTTTCAGTGTTCTCTAGCCAACCATTATGAAGCTCTCCCGGAGATCCGCAATCTATCTCTATCGTTACATTTTTATTGTTTTGGGTGGATTCAAAAAAAAAACAAAAACTAAAAAAACTAAAAAGGTATACACCCAAATCAATGCCAATCAGATCTATTAGGGTTTCCCCAGTTTCAATAGTATACGAATAGCTTATGATAATAACACTTCTGCGTTATATACGAGTAATTTATGTTCTTATTGATATAATACGAACGTCGAACAGTTATATTTTTTAAATAATTATGTCAGTATCTTTTAATTTATGCTAAGCAAATAAAACCAGTTTACAACTAATAATCATCAGCGACGATGGTAAATATAAAAATCTTATGAACAATAATCGTTGTATACTGTTATACGCCTATATCCATAATGTTATGAAAAACGTAAATTTAGAAAAAAATATTAAACGATATTCTGGCTTTCAATTTTAAAATTTGATATATTGTGTATTATATTATGTCCTTCAAAGAAACAAAACTATCTCTTATTGAGTTCTTGAGTTTTGTTTATATTCAAAATCCGTTGTTGAAAATAATTAAAATTTTAATTCACTTATAAAAGCGAAATTATAAATCTAAATTATCGTTTTGGTATCTATACATTATGTTACTATGTTAAATATCTGATGATAAAGATTAATTTTTGGAAAATTAAATTTAAATTCCTACACTAAATCGTTTACTATGCAGTTCTTTTCTGAGCCCACCTTTAAATTCTCAATTTTGCATTTACCTTGACATATTGGCGTTGTGCCTGACCACTTGCCATCTGCACCGCACCTCCTAGTCGGCTCACCGGATAGTATATATCCGTATTTACATTCGTATGATACTACCGAATTGTAGGACGTAGACGTGAATACCGCGTTTCCGTTGAACGGACTTTCGGGAGGACCGCAGTCAACCGCTGAAACCACAACACACGCGAAAACAACGCCAAACAGTAACTGAACGTAAATTCACCCATAAGTTATGTTTGCGAAACACCTCGATAGGTATGGTCAAACATTAACCAGTCAAAACTACGCACACACATATATACGTATACACCATACACGTATATATATTTATGTACCTGCACGTTATATTACCGTGGTCCGTGACTGTTATTATTACGACAGGTAACTAACCTGAATAGTACATACTATAGTAGTTTCAATATTTTGCTAACAAACGCAGATTGAGTTAAAGTCACTACACCGGATTTAGAGAATATATTATGTCACTAAAATTTCATCTAACTCGGACCCCCCCTCCCACTCATCATAATAGTGTTTCATTTGATGACAAACAAATATAGCCAGCGTTAAGTATGGTCAGAATAGGCGTGAAAAAAACTAATTATTGTTTTACTGTTTTGAATTTTGATATTTTATTAGACAAAAAACAACGGGTATCTATACCAACAAACAATTTAATGATATAACGTTTTCATTTTTATGATATTATACGGTTTAAGTGTACTCGAATAACGTTGCCGAATATCGAATCAAGAGCATGAGAACATCGTTTTATAGGCATAGTGAACTTTAAGAAGATAAAAACACTCATAACGGTTTACCGTAGGAAATCGTCACAGGTCGGCAGAGAACGACCACGCGAACTCGGCATTGAAGTACTTACGCACACACGAGGGTAAATCTTTTGGTACCCAATATCCGTCCGAATGACAGAGACGTTCCGATTTTCCAATTAGTTCGTAACCGTTCAAACACTTGTAGAATACACGGCAGCCGAAGTCTGAACAGTCGCCTTGATGCCAACCGTTTGGAATTACACCAGGAGAGCCACAAGTTCTCGCTGAAAGTATAATAGTGTATGTATAATAAGTTTATTTTACATTGGAGATACCATCAAAACAAAAAAAATGACTTCCGTTCAAATAATTTATAATTAACAATAATTAGTCAACTACACGAATTCGATTTAAATATATATTATATATATATAATGTATTTTAAATAATATCGTAAAATACATACATTTGTGCATACTTTTTTAAACCATACAATATAGGTACATACATACATACATATTTTTTTCGCGTACCTATTAGTCATTTTTTTTTTTTCAATCGCTTATTAGAAACAATCGGTTAATTGACACAATTCACCTTGGTCCCAAAGTGTTTCTAATAAGCGGCTTTTACTGTATGTATATATATATATATACATACGTATTACGTATACATAGAATACAGACCGCTATACAAATAATTTATTAATGCAATGTTATATTGTAAGCCAAGTAAAACTCATAAGTATTAATTATTGACCTATATATGAATATGCTGTGCGCTAGCGTATACTAGTGTATAACATGATAAATTGCATCATTAAGATGCATTATAGTATACATTTAATTATATATGTATAGGAAATTCATTTTATCGAATCAAACTCATTATTTAGAAATCTATTATGCTTTTGAAAATACTTTTTTACATAATTTCCAGTAGAAATAAAACAATATTTTTTTAATATTTTAATCGTTATAATTTTTTAAATTTTGAATGACAACCTGCATTTTTAGCAGAATATTTTTGAAGTATTTTGATATATAAAAATCAAAATCTGGATGAGTATTTTATGAGTTTTAAACATTTAGATTTTAGGCGAACGGGGTGTAAAGGTACAGAAAAATCCTGTGAAATATTACTCAACTTCCGTGAATTTTAAATAATTATAAATCATAAATTATTTGACTCAACATTTGTTTTGTTTGATGTATTGTATATTTGACCTTGTAAAACAATTATTTTTGAAAATTATGCGATATTACAATAATATTAATTAGTTAAATTTGAACATACAACAATAAAACGATGAAACTGTATGGTTGTACAAGAATAAAAAAAAGGGAAGTTATTGTTTGGTTGCTATAGCAGGAGAAAACATATGTTTAATATTTAAGGGGATGTATGAGAAGAGTGAAATATAATAATAACTAATAAGTATAAACATAATATAAACAGTAAACACATAATAATAATAATTTTAAACAGTTTAGGAGTAGAATATTGTTGTTTGCGAAATTATTGAATGTCATAAAGAAAGCATCATTAATTTAAGTAAAATGTGTTATATTTGTGATATCACGCATATAATATAAAATAATTATATTCACGTAGATTATAAGAATTTCGTGTTTAGCAATTGTTTAATAGTTTGAGCATCCGAAGCTCAAAAATAATAGCAATGTATGTGACATCGATGTAATAATATAGGTACCTAATATATATTATTAGTATGATAAAAAATATCAAAAATGTGTATTTCCTATTTAAGCACATAATGTAATTGGTATAATGGAGAAAATATATTTAATTAAAATAATAAGTTATACTAATTTATTGTTATTTAATATTTGTTATATTGAGGTTGTTTCAAACTTTCAGTACTTTAAAATACTAAACAAGTATATTTCAACAATTAAAAATAAAAACATTTCCTAAAGTGTTTTGGATAACATTTGTATCATATTAAATAAAGCACTTAATAGGTGATAAATGTATTTTTTTTGGTTTTCCAAATATTTATGTATTATACATCTGTAATATATATCGTATATATTTTTTAATAAGTTTAAGTGATATATAAAAGTAGTAATGGCTGTAGTCACGAGGGAAAAATACATTCAGTGATAGAACTTCACGGTAATGGACAATGGTTTTTAGTTGTTTAGGAGGTCCCAGCACCATTTACATTTCAAACGTCTTCTGGGACCACCTGAGATGTTAAGAATAGATAAATTTGAGATTAGGATATTGCGATGGTTGGATAGATTAAAGTGGAAGTGTTTAAAGGGAGTTTTGAGCTTTGGCTACATGTTGTGATGTTAAAAATTTAGAATGGAGAGATCAATATGAAGTGTATTATTTGAGACATACAAGAGATCTTTAGTTATTTGTCGGATACATTTAGATTCAAATATTTACATTTTTTTTTTTTATATATTTGATAGCTGAACCCTAAAGTTGAATACCGTATAACCATATTGTTTTAAATAAAAGTTTATACAAGATTATTTAATTTTTAATTTGATTTGTCTAGAAGTTTGGCAAAACTTTTAGAGTATTAGCTAACAGGATTGGTTGTTTAGTAAAATTCGTTTGATATAGAAATGGAAAGCCCAAGTCATTCGACGGTCCAGGTAAAGGCCTAGATAACGAATATTTTGTGTGGAAGGGATAGTTAGATTATTGAGGGTTATGGTAAGACAGTGTTTTGGTCTAAATGTAAATGTACAATGTGTGGATTTAGATTAATTTGTTTTGATTCCCCATTCTTTGTACTAGGTTTTAACAAGTTCAGGTGTGATTGGATTAAGTTTGATGCTATTTCAGGTTTTGAGTGAAGCGCTAAGCTTTGTTGTTTGCAAAGTCACTTATAATATCATAATCAGTAATAGGTTGATCTGAGGTGTATAAATTGAAGAAAAGTGGGGCTGCATAGCACCCCGAGGAATTTCCGTGTGGATACGATTCATTTAAAACACAGCCGAACTAGAGCGTACAACGAAATTCCCCCTTAAAAAAGTTAAGATTTGAATAATGGGTAATAGTATGCGACTGGAAGATAATAAATTTATTTAAAAATAATTTTTGTAACTAAAACAACCAACTTTTCCTACAAATAAATAATTGTAAAAGCTATTAAATAGATAGCCTTGAACATTTAATCTAATTTTTATTTTTAACATTGAAATATTTGCTTTATCGTTAAAACAAGAGTTACAAAACTTTTAAGTCATACAAAAGAGTATAATATAAAAGCAAATAACATTATCCTTTTATTTTTTTAAACATTGATTTAAAAAAATGTATTTCAATAGTAATATTTAAGTATATAATTTCATATTTATTGCTAGAATCATTAAAACTTGATTTTTATATTTATAATACAACTCTATAGGGTTTATTTATTTTCTAATGCTTTACAAAAAATTAGTACCTATAAAGGTTTTTTTAAAGAACTTGAAAAAAATAATTTTGGTTCAAATATCGTGTATGAATACATCAAAACTAAAATATTTCGAGAAAATTGGAATAAATTGTGTTAAAATGGGTCAGTTTTTGATAATCTTGTAATATATTTAAAAAACTAGGTGGTATTAGATTTGTACATAACAATATGAATAAAATAATACCCTAAATGCGTGAAAGATATGTGCAGTCATTTTATTTTAGACACATAATTACTATAAATTATAAAATAAACTATAATATATACAGTTAAAACAAAGGTTTAAAACTTACGTTCACATGTTATATCTGGTCCAAACCACGAAGCTGATATATCCATTGCCAAACATTTAGCTTTGGCGAAACCTCTCATCGTAAATCCGTCTTTACATCGGTACTCAACTTCAGATCCGACGTCAAATGTTTGCTGATCCGGAAAAGCATTGTTACCTGCATTTTCGATTACACGAGGAGATTTGCAAAACACTGTAAAATACAAATAACACAAGCAATTAAATTTAAATTATTTTATCGATTTATCTGTTTTATGTATTGTTAAATAACGTGAAAAGAGTTTTTAATGACTAGACTATAATTTCTATTATTTTAATGTATAGCTACATCGAATATAATATTTGTGTTAAGATACTTGACTTATTTGACTAGCCTCGTTAAAAATAGACATATAAAGAGACGAGGAACTTTTTTCAAGTGTAAATAGAAATGATCAGTCTATTATAATATAGTGTATAATATTATTCATAATATATTAATAACCAGCGCTCGAGTATTAAATGACTTAAAATTATCTATTTAAATATGGTTTAAAAATACATTTTTTTTTTAGAGGTATGTATTATGCAAAAAAATACTAATTACATTGTCATTTGTTAATTTCCTGATAAATCGGCAAAACATAAATTACTAAAAATATGTGGAATTAAATGTATTAAAATTCATTTAATAATAAAAATAATTTTTATCCTACTCCTACGCTTATATAATTATATTGGTGTGTAGATTCCATTGAAATATGTAAAAATCAAATGCACAGTCCTTGACTAATCACTATCGACAATATTAATTACCTATACTGGGTAATTTTTTTATTGAACAACATTCATTTTATCAAAATCTATTAATGTTTTTGAAAATATTTTTTACATATTTATAATCAAAATAAAATAACATTTAAAAAAATATATATATTTAAATTTTTTTTTTTTAAATGTTGTTTTATTTCGACTAGAAAATTTGTAAAATAAATATTTTTAGAAAATAATGTAGTAGATTTTGAAATAATGAGTGTTATTTGATAAAACAATTACCTATATAACCGTTAATTAAGTGAAAAGTATTCAAACAATAAATATTGATTTATATAAAAAATATTGAATTAAATTGATCTCAATAATTTAAATTAGTAACGTATTACATATAGTAATTTCTGCTACTTAATTAATAAATGCACCAAATAATTCATATTTTGATACACCAAGAAACATGTTTTATAATAAATGTCATTTAAATTATGTATATAGTTCTAAGTTAATGTATTTATGTAATAATACTATTGGTTGAAATTCACACATCTCATATTATATCATATTTTATTTATATAAGAGTAAAATCAATCCAGGGACAATTGACATTAATATTTTAATGTGTTAATTTATTATATTCTAGTTAGTTGTTAGAAATTAATATTATGAAGTATGATAGTAAACTAATAACAAAGTGACTAAATAAAATGACTCATTTATGGTTAATTGAAGATCCTCGTGTATACCTAAATAAAATAATCATATAAAATATAGGTACTAACCACTTTGTTTGCAGAAAGGTGCTACACCAGACCACGAGCCGGTGGCGTGGCAAATTCTGTGGTCTCTGCCAATCAACTGATATCCAATCTCGCAACTGTAAGTAGCTTTGTCACTAAATAGTCTTCCGGTCATTTGTACAACGCCGTGTTCCGGATTCGGCAATTCGTCGCATTCTCTCTCTGTAGATAAAACAGGAGGTTAATTCAACATATATTGAGAGTTAGTGTAACTCAAGCAAAGTAAAGAATGACGTGTGTCATATCAACTGCTCCAAAAATTAAAAATAGCTTTGCGAAAAAATGATAAACTTTCTGTTAACTGTTTTATTACAGCAAGGCTATTGTTTAATATTCTGTCAATAAAAATTATTTACGGCCCAAAAAGTTTACTTATTTATACATTTTTTTTTTTTATCGCGTATAGAGTCTAATGTATTATGTGCAAACTATGAGCGAATACAATAATCCAAAATACCTACTGTTAGATTAAAAATGCAAAACTGTCGTGAATTACCAACTTTAATACATTAATTCGGCTATAATAACTGATAAAATAATAATATATTTGTGTCAAAAATAAAAATACATCTAGTCGGTATTTCTCAATATTTAAAAATAGATTAAACTTATTTTTTATGTTGGTAATACACATGCATCTATTTTTAGCGAATTTATCTAGATTGTTATGATAAAATACAAATATTTTACTTATTTTTTAGAAGTAAATATTAAAAAAATCCGATTAAAGAAAACATTACTATATTATATTTAAGATATGAAAACTTATTATAGCACACAAAATGAGAGGGTATGTTTTTTGTATAGATTTTTTTTTCTATTTGAGTATTTTCATAAAAAAAAAAAAGATAAAATAAATGTTCAAATGTATGGGACTGCAAATAAAAATAAAAATAAACTCTCATCGTGAACATAATGATAAGTGGTTTTGAGCATTATAGGTACTCAGTATTTACTCATTATCAATTTTTAACTGTGTTCTTAGTTTTACAAAAATACCATTAATATGAATAAAAATATTGAGTGTTTCGGTTTTATATAATTATATTCAGAATTAAGTATACATTAATATGTAGTAAAGATAGTCAAGAAGGTTTATCTCTCACTTCACGTGACATTTTAGTTGCCCTATTATTCATACTTGAAAGCCAGACATACTTTGATTTTTTTTTTTTTTTTTTTGCCAGCTTTTATTAAAAGTATCCAATCTGAAATAATATCCTGTGTACACTATACTGATAATATATTAAAATATTATACAGTATAATATAATATATTATTAAATACATTTTAGACTATTTATCTTGAATGCATATCCATATTCAAAATTTAGAAATTAAGTATATAAATATGGTTTTAAAATAAAATTGTTTCTACAATTTGAAACTAGTGTAGTTTAAGACTTGTAATTCAAAGTTATATAAACCTTTGCATAACACAACATCAGATATAACAATAACAACTGAAAAATAGTTTTTATTTAAATATTTCAATGTTAACTTATAAATTCTAAAAAAAAATAATGTTCTAAAGAATATCTAATAACTTTTTTAGTTATTTAATATAGAATAAGAACGATTACATAAAGACATTATCGCAAGATGATAATAACTTCCATTAAACATTCTCAGTATACATTAAACACCTTTTCAAAGTATTCTTACAGTACTTGGAAAAAAAGCGTAAACAAATTTGAAACAATTAATTTGAAATCTAAAGAAACAACAACCTTACACAACTCACAAATATTAATGAAAACAATAACAAATGGTTTGTCGATAATTGAAGTTTCCGAGAACAATAATTCATACATTTTTTTCCATTAAGTTTTTCTCGTTATTAAATTAACTATATACTCCATCAACTTTATAATAAAAGCACAAGTAAAATACATTATAGTTTATAAACTAAAGATTAAAAATTAAAAATAAACTAATTTATAAATTAAAAATATAATACACTTCAAAGATGCATATTTTAAACTTATCTTATCTAACTCATGACATGAACTGTCTTAAATTATTAAAATAAGTTAAAAAATATTAAATATTCTTTTGAAAAAAAAGTGTATTCCTTACAATAGTAAGAATATGGAAATACGAGATTCAATGGAATAATAATGTTAAACAATTCTTAGATCAAATTTAAATACTGCACACATAATAATAGACATTTTTTATTATACCAAAGTTAATATATATTCATAATACATATGATACACAGGAAGTTAACTAAATATACTCACCCCTATATTTATTTTATATAATTAATTATTTTTATTTTTAAAAGATAACTATCATTTTTTCTTATAAACTGTTAACCGGAGGTCTTTCTCATATGCCGTATAAACGATTTTCGTACGTTAAAATTGCCCATACGCCAATAAAGTGTCAATACAAAGCCTTACAGAAATTTGTGTTTTTTTCTATACTATTCATACGACATACTAAATTGAATCCTCAGATGAACTTATCATTCAAAAGGTTTTAATTTTTAATTTATTTGATTTTGTTTACTAAAAACAATAGGTGCATCTTCTATGAACTAAGTTTAAAAGATAATAAATGTGGACTTTATGATATAAAAAATAAGTACATAATTAATAAGTTTCACTATTTTTGAAAGTAATTAGAAAATAATTTTTTCAAAAGCTTTTTGAGTAAAACTTGTGAAAAAATCTTTGGCAGTCAGGACAAATTATGGTAAGCTCTCAATTTAAATATCATGGCGGTCAAAATGTTAATATTAATTTATCAATATCTTATAGTTAATAAATTTTAACCGAGTATATTTAAACAATACTAGATCCCATATTACATCTGTTTTATATTCTGTAATAATATTACATAATTATTTTTAACAACCATTATCCTTAGTGTATACATTTTAATAACTCAAAAATTACTCGTTAAAATTTTGTTTTTGATACTTTGAAATTCTTTGAAAAATTATCTACTTAACTATATAGATTAAAAAGGGATTGGTTTCCATTAAAAAAATATGTTTGTATCATTACAGTACACCACTTAAATGGAACATAAAATCTTAATCGTCCTTGCAGTGAACACTTAACAATTTCAAAAAATCCGAATTTAACATCATTAAAGAAAAAATAAAGGTGAGTAAATTTGGTAAAATGATAAATCACCATGTATAATATAATAATAATATTATTAGAATAAACCAAGCGTGGTGTGAGTTGATTTAAAATGATAAATTAAGCAATTGTCTTAAAAAAAACAGTTGTGTATAATGAATTTCTTAAGACGATCAAGAAAAATATTAAAAATGATTTAATAGATATTGTACTTAATTGAAAAATAAATTATCTTTGAGTGCATTCTGGTGTTTGTACGGATGATTAACTTTGTCTTAATAGAATTATCCACGATTGAGCTAAAAATACGACGGTTTTTGAATAATTTTAGTTCTCAGAAATGCGCCATAATTTGCATTTCGTTTATACAAAACTTTAAGTTTAAAGTTGATTCTCTACATAAATACCGAGTGGAATTAATTAACAACAACCGATATTTAAATATATTAAAATTCCGTACACGCATATCGGGCGCGCATAGTTATCTGACATATTTCTGGAAGAGAAGAGGTCGTCGCTGTAAATATATATTTTTACGGAAATAAGTGTATTATCCTATTATCCGCAAGACCGCAAGCTGCGATTTTATGAATTAAAAGTATGTGGGGTAAACGGGGTAGTCAACAGTGACGATAAAACAATAGGAATATACTTACAACACGGTATTATTGTATTAATCAAAACCTTGAAAATAATGACGGCGGCGTAAAATAAGTTCACGCCAAGTTTCATGCAAAGATTAAGTTTAAATTTGCGTTATGCTGCGTCTCAGAGTTGTTTTTATTATTATTGTTTGTTATTCTCTGAATCAAATCGAAAACAAAACTATTATACTAAAACAATTGACAATTAACAAAAAAAAAAAAATCACACACGTATATATTAATGGATACGAATGTGTGCGCATCATTTTTTTTTCGTTTTAAAGGTTTTTCCGGTAATAGGAAAAACAATAGTACCTAATTATAACAGTATTATAGTGTGCGTATTATATTGATACACCGTCTAATACGATGTTATGTGTATTAATTATAGTTTCTATTATATTTATTTTCCTACTCGAAATTTTAAAGTTGTATAAGTTCTTGAAACGTAACCCCTTCTTTATTACACCGCGGCGACCACTTTAAATTAGTAAATACTCCAGAGACATGCATGTGCACACACACACACACATTACACACAAATTTATTTTTCCGTCTATGCATGTCATGTATGAAGTTATATATACCATTGAAGTATCATAGGTGTTGAAAATTAAGCAGCCAGGGTTCATTGTCACCGGTCAATTTTTTCTCGAATTATCTGGTAAAATTTTTTAAATATTTTAATATCGACACATTTAAAAACCCACTTCCCTACCAAAACCCAAGAACGTTTCCAAGGGAGTGTCGAAGTAAAAATTGATCTTTTCTTTCCATATACATTGCAGTTTTATTTTCAAGGTTCATATATTTGTTTAAGGTTGATTTTACTGTAATTGAACTACAGTTTTTAATTCTAATAATAATAAAAATAGTATTATAAATAAAAATTATATATCATACAATATTATACAGGAACTAATTACTAATATAAATTCTTACATTTTAATACATTTATATACCTATATAATTTATTTATTTTAGTATATTTATATATTATTATACATCGTAGCATAACCTCTTAAGTCTTAAGACTTAAGGGAATGTCGTAATTTATAATAAGAAATGTAAAACTATAAATGCAAAGACAAAGTTTAAACTTTAAACCTGAAGTTTCCTTTCCTATACCCACTTTTTTAAAACGGTCCTAGGGTGGTTCATTATATATTTATATATCATTATACATTTTATTATATTATATTATACTGGTAAAATATTTAATTTCTTTCTTTCTATTTTTTGTAATTCTAATCAACCGGACCAAACTTCGTTAAAGTGAACAAACCATTTGCATATAAACAATTAGGTAAAAAGATGCAACAACAAGTTTGTGGTTCTCAATAAATCTCAATGTATTAATCATTAATATTTTGTTTCGAATTTTTAAATTGACCATCGGGTTTTCATAACAAATAGTTTTAATTTATGGTTGTCAAATATCTAGACTATTCATGATTGTTAAGTTATTTACTCTTGAACTCGTAAGTTTATTTCTCCCAAACTCAGGTCAGCTTAAATTTTTTTGAAGGATACTTGTAAACTCTCTAGGGTATCAACTGCGCCAGCATAAAATTAAATAACAGTGTTAAAATAATTCTTCATTAGTAGTGTTTGGAGGACGGATGTTGATTGATGTCTTTTTTCACGTCTTGTGTGTTTAGTTGTATCTACTATTTTTATTATAATTATTATTATTATTATTGGTTATATTATATCTATACACATAAATAAATTACATGACGACTTTTTGTTAAATATGTGAAGGTTATTTATTTAGACTTTAAGAGCATACAATTTAATAAGTATCACATAAATTTGACATGGTGATAATATTAATTATTTTTGATATTTATGTAAATAAAACATTAAAAAAAAATAAACATTGGATATTATTGAATTGAATTTAAACAAAACGTCAAAAAAAATTTAAACTAATGTATAAATGTTCATGTATGTATTATGTAATACTAATCAATAAGAAAAAGTTAATTTTGAAAGAATTTCAAGCATACAATGCAATTTAGAGTATTTTCATAATCTACAATGTTCTTCTTCTTTTTTTAAATTTCCAATAAAATCATTAAATTATTTAAGCCGCAAACCCATGGAAAAGTTTGCTTTTAAAAGGATTTATCGCCCATTTTATAAGTATTTATAATCCGACGATAAACAATTTGGTTCTGAGTATTACTCGTCCTAATCGTTTATGGTTTCTATGTATTACAATGATATTACCTTATCATTGTGTTTAATAGGTATCTTATATTATATAATAATGTTATAATAATATTATGGTAAAATATTGCAATAATATTTTGGCTTTTCTAGGGCACATCTTTTCGAATCTCGGGAAATGCTGCGTACGAGAACCGGTATTATAGTACTTCCGATAATGTTATTGTATTAATAACATGAGCCCAACATGCATAATGTCATGATTGTAATCAGAAAGGGAGGGGGGCTATTCCTTGCTGCTGCAAACCTAATGAACCGGAAGCAAAAAATTCTGTTTTTTGCTCTCTAGCCACACCACGCTTGAGCTCCGCAGAAACTATAATCTCCTTTGAGTGTGTTAGTTGCGCGTGTGCGTTGGTGTATGTGCGCGTGTACGCTCGGTTCGTCCGACCGGAACACGCGCGCGCGTCTGTCTGACCTGTCGGCGGCAAAGCTTTTGCGCGATCGGCGTGGATGAGATATGGCTATTCATTTTGGAATGGCTACCGGAGCTGGTAAAGGGGAAAACCGGGCAGGGTGGTCGGTAGCGGACCGCCACGCAAAGGTCGTTAATCACGTGGAAATTAATACTCGCTGCGGTCACATTCTACATGCGCTCGTTCGGACATTAAAACCGAAACGCGGGCGCTATTATTAGGAAACAATTACACGGACCACCGCCCAATATGCTCTGGGGAAACGTACCGCACGCTCTTCACCGCCACCCGGCGATACATATAAATGCGGAACTGTGGCGACGGTGTTGGTTGAAAAGGTGGTGGTGGTGGTGGTGGGGGTCGCTGGAGGAAGCGACTCGCGCCCGTTAAATCGCATTCTATATGCCTGTTCGTAAATTTTTTTTTTATAGTAAAACACGATATAATATAAATATTATTATGGTATAATTTAGGCACAATAAATTAATAACAATAATAACAATGCACATATACGTACTATTACGCACAGGTGCAGATATTTTATTTGTTTGATCGTCGTGTATACGCGATTTTTTACACCACTCAATTTCGGACACGCGAATAACAATTATTTCATCCAAAACGTCGTTTGTTACATTTAAAATGTATTTTATTCCACTATACTATAATATTATGACATCACATTGCGCATAATATATGACGTTGTGTTGTACAAAACGAGCCTTAACACGAGCCAAAACGATCGTGATTTCAAATATAAACGTGTGTCAAGGATTGTATACGTGATAGTTTTTTGGGATTAACGGCGTCGCCAACATTAAAATTAAACTTTTTTCTCTCCAATAAACCGATTTATTTTGTTCAATATTTTCATCTTTTTATCAAGCAGTCTCACGTGTTTTTATAAAATTCACAAAAACTGCGCTGCATGCATATACTTGTATATTATAATATAATGATGTTTATAATAATTCCTCTAAGTTATATTCGTAGAGAGGTTTTCGTAAGTGTTATGCTTTTAACCATTAGACATTATTCAAAAAAAAAAAAAATCACATTTCGTATTATAAAAACGCATCTGTATTTTTATATTCATGAAAATAAAATATAATTCTCAGTTTTCTGTAAATTTCCCATGAAAAAAAATGTTTAATATTAAGCACTTATATCGCTTCAGTGTATGACACTATAAAATATAAAAATGCTTTTAAAATATGAATAAGTCGATTCAACACTTCCCCTAATTATCATTTACCAATGTATAAATTATAATCTTGATTTTCAATACACTAAAAGACCATATTTGAAGATATATAATTTTTTTCCGTTTAAAGATTATCATGTGGTGATAGAAACTTCTTATATTATAAATAAGAACCACCCGTTTTTTTCTGTGGTAAATTGTTAAGCAATTGATTTTTTTTTTTTAATTTATATGCATCTAAATCAAAATTCTTCACTTGTTAATACTTACCACACAAACAATTTAAATTTAAATTACTCGTTCAAATTTTGACTTATTTACATAAAAAAGTATCTTAAAGGTTCACAATCAAGAACGATGGTTGGATAAAAAAAATATTGTTTCACCAGGACACACCTTATACGATAAAAATGATCTAAATATTTGAAAATATGGTCCTTGAGTACGCTTAAAATTTCAAAAAATAAAATTTGCATAAATGGATTATTAGAAGAAAGAAATTGAGCTGAGCATGTTATAGGTAAATCAATCAATTTATTATCATATGCATCGGTAGACAAAAGTGAGTAACGATTTTTATCTATACATTTTATTATATTATGGAAAAAAATCGAAAAAATCGAATTTAAAAAATCACGACTGGATGAGAAATACTACTAGAACGTGTACGACGTACGTGCAACATAATATTATGCAATTGTAGTGGTGATCGTGGTGCTCAAGTATTTCAATCAACCGCGGTCACTGTTAATACGTTTATACCGTGATCGCACTTGGAAAGACGTAGAGGTGTACGTACCTAAACAATGTACGTATGAAGATTCATCACAAACACGCAAACACGAGCGCATTCGTGGGACGTTTTAAGTTTAAACACGTGTACGACCCTAAGGCCGGAGCGAATTTCATGGTATTTTAAGTGTACTGGCATGATGTATATAGGTACCTTTACAATATATTACGTCAGTCTTATAAGAGCCGTTTACTGTGCACTAAACGTTTTGCATTTGTCTGACACGTCACACGTTAATTGTGGCCGTACAAAGCACGTATTAAATATAATTTATAAGCGACAATGGGGTGGCGGCCGATTAATAATATTATAATAATAATAATAATAATAATAATAATAATAATTGTACTATTACGGTCGTATAATACCTATGTATATTATTATACTTACTAAATGTTTACTATTCTGTATACGCTCGGAAACGAGGCTTATCGCGGGTTTCCAGTTTGTTTGATATACAAACGTTCGGGATTTTAATGGCAATAATAAAAGTAATTATTATTATCATTATAATACTATCACGGTATAACATTGTCGAGTTATTTTGGCGTGAGGTATTGCTGTGGGATACTGCAGCGCACGACTAACGAGCGTCATGTTTCGCTGACGTAAGTAAATATAGTAAATATAACATACGAGTTACCTACAGACTTCAACCTACCAATATACAGTCAATACTAAATTTATAATTTACGTTGTAAGTATATAGACCACGACAATAAACATATTTATATGTTCAAATGCGTGCATTACGTATATAATGTATATATAAAGCGTAGTATGCGCATTGCGCATTAGTAGGGCCTAAAACTTCGCGCATTTGCATATTTGTACTTGATATCCGAAAAATTGATCGCCAACAACTTTAAATCACTTCTTAATGAGTTAAATAACATTATTTAACAACAAATTTTATTTTTTAAGATTTTTGCATATAATATTATTAATTTGCATATTATACATTTTTAAACGAAATTGTATTTGATAACATAATAATCAGGTCTTTTTTAAATTGTACAGCAATAATATACACAATCGATGTACATTGTGTGTATAGGTCTATAATATATATATATGTACCTATAAATTTCTTAAATAAAAACGAACGATAGTTATTGGCTATTATCTAACCGTATAGTTCTATCGTGATTTTAACTATAACATTATTGTATTTCGAATGGCCCAATTCAAAAATAAATGGTTTTTCTTTTTTTATTGCAAAATATGAAATTTTTTTTATCTGTCAAAATTCCTTAATGTTTATTACAATATTCTTTTTATAAATGCAACATTTATAACAATTTAATCTTATATTATTTTTCTTATATAATCTAATTAATATTTATATCAAAAATATTTTTAGAAAAAAAGTTATAATACATATTTTAGTAATTTAAGCTTAACCTTCAAACATATTTCGATTGTTCGTATTGAACACATTTCCAGAAGATCTACACATAAGTATAATAGCAACATAATTTGTGAATTCTGGCACGCATAGATGATATTTCAAATTATTTTTTATTTTTTTTGGTTAGTTGTAAAATTTTAAATTGATCCACCCTCATAAGTCATAACTTACCGATTGACTATAAAATTCTGCATATTTTTATATTCTAATCTTGAGGTAATAAGCGAAGTCCATTTCAACAGATGCGAATACCACGGTACATTAATGCTCAAAATGAAACCTCTATTGCAGAAAATTGTTATCATAGAAATATATATGGTTGTGAAAATGTATTTTCATTTCACAACAATATACTCCACCATTCGATGTTAATTTAAATATAAAGAGAAGTTGCTCTGTATTTTGGTATAATATCATATTCAACCGAGATGCGATTAATTTACATTTTCATAACAGCCCCAAATAATCTTTTTTGTAAACGCACTATACTTGCATAATACAAAGTTCTAAAATAACCAAAAATTAAAACTTGCTAGCTTTAATTAAATATCTGAATAAAGTATTTTAGATTAGAAATTCAAAACGCTATAACTGTTCCTTTTAAATTATATTTGATTTTCGAACACATTTTTATAAGATAGTGAATATCTCGATTAAATGGATTAATAATTTAATATTGGATAAAATAAGTTTACTAAAACATTCGATAAATTTAACATTCAATAAAAAAACAAAAAATATAATATTAAAAAAAAACAAAAAACAATAAATTAAAAAAACTGTATTCCCAACTTTGTGGTCAATGCGGACAAATCAATAAGAGATCTGTTAAATTTTAATTCAATAGACAATAAATAATTATATACTTATAAGCATCTCTATTTATCGGACACTAATAGATTAGGATCTCTAATTGTGTTAAATTATGTTTAGAACTCGTATTTATTTTTTTTTAATTTGATAAGTTAAACTAATTTCCATCAAAAATACCATATAATATAACATTATAAGTAAAATACCAACGTATCAGACTTGTTCAAGTAGATTTTTGATATAAATATAGGTGTATTAAAATTTAAAATTAATAAATGTTTCTAAAATTATTTATTTTTTTACAAGTAACATTGTGTATAAACGTAATAATAAAAAGTTCAAATCGCTAAAATTTATATTTTTTGAATTATATGTATATCAAACTACATATAAATCAATTGAAACATTTTTTCGTATAGATTTTCAATTTTATCAACATTTGAACTTCAAATGCCCAAAAAAAAAAAATGTTTTCAATGAAAATAAAATACACACATGTATAATTTTAAACCAATATAATTAAAATAATGCACTATAAATTCACGATTCATAATATTATTTTAATTTTAAAATAATATGAATTGTGCATGCACTTATTATTTTATATGATCCATAAAGACATAATTATAGTTTATAATAGTATTTTAAAACTCAGTTTGAAATCACCATTAATAATGATCTAAAATAGAAATATTTAGTCACATGAGTTTTTCAAACAGATAAAACTTACTGCAGTAGACTACCAGTGACACCCAGACATAAAAAAATATTCTGGCTTCAGCTGTTTACGGTTAATCGAAGAATTTTTTGGCACACACGACACATCCATTCCAGCTGACAGACAAACAATGGGTTTGATATAGACATTCATAAGTTAATGTTTAGTTTTCGTTAGACATTACTTTTACTAATTATAATCTCCAGCATAATCTGCTGTATAATTTAATGTTCTAGACATTTTTTTTAAGTCTTGACTATAATAAAACACGTTTTACGAAAGACAAAAATACAAATCCTATAAATAAACTAAAAAAAAAATAAATAATTTCGACATTTTTACGATTTATCTAAAATACGGTAACAAAATAAAAATTTTTAAATTTATTTGAAATGAATATTTATTATTAGTTATCTATTTATTTTGTTTTTTCAGATATCGTGCTATTAAAAAAAAAAAAAAAAAAAAATGTAACAATAAGTACATTTTATAGAGTAAAACAATTATTTTGATATTCGTTTAAAAATATAATCAAAAATATTTAAATTATTCAATGCCTACATGATAAGTATAAATAAAACAAATACTTATAAAGTTAGTAAAAATAAATCGACCATAATATAATATGCATAATATAATATGGTTTAAATAAGACTATGCAGCATATTAGAATAATCACAAATTATAAAATAAGAACTTGACAAAATTAAATAAAAAATTAAAAGCCATAAAAATTATTCGTATGACATTATAATACCATAAAGAATTGTATTGAAATAAATGTATGTAATTGAATATATATATTTATACCTATACTTACATATAACCGTACACAGATGATTAATTTTTTTTAATTTTTCAAAAACAAAACAATAATAATATTTATAATTTATTAGGAGATGAAAAAGGTAAACAATGTAATATTTAATGATAATTCAAACAATGAAGATTTATTAAAAAATTTTAATAAAAATTTGAGGAGTAAAACACAATGTAGTGCTTTATTAAGCTTTCCACGAATTCATGATATTTAGCTATGTAATCAAGTCAAAGGCTTATGGGTAAGACTTCAAAATATAATATTGTATTATAAATATACACATAATGTATAGGTATATAGTATTAATAATTAATATATCAGGTTCAACAAACGTTATTTTATTTAGGTTTTACATTATTTTAAGATATAAGCGAAAAAGTTATATCATGTTGATATTTTGTTATGTAAATAAATTCTTAGAATATTTTATTATAATCTCAGAATTATCATATGTTTTATAGTAATAATAATAAATTTAAAATAATATAACTCGTAGGTAAAGCATTAATGCCATGGTAAAGGTAAAATATACAATATTCAATTTTTTTTTTTTTATCATTTTCATTAAAGATATTATTAAAAAATTTATCAAAACATTTAAATAAAATAAAAAAAAACAAGTATAACGAAAACACAGTTTTAAATGTAACTTTTAATTTAAATTCATAAATAATTTTTTTATAACATTTAGTGGAAAATAAAATATTGTTTATAGAATTGAATATTGGCCAATATGTATAATTTAATAATTTTGGAATGTACTAAAAAAGATGTTTGGCATGACAATCTAATTTTTATAAATAGAAAATGAAACCCTAAAAATGTACTAATTAAGCAATTAATTTTAAATAAGATATAAATATGTAAATGAAATATGAAAAGTACTTAAAAATGTAGGATAAATAACAAATAATTGTAACTAGCTTTTTGATTATAATCTCATCAATTTTAATCTTTTAATATCGAGTGTAATTGATTAAAGAACACGAATGTATCTGCTTTCGGTACAATTTACGTATTTATTTATTGGAATGTATAGTTTTATAATATTATTTTATAAAATAATGTACAATAATATTGAATCTAATTAAAGCCGGTAACATGCAATTGATTGGTTAACACGTCTCATTTACTTTAAGAAGAGAAATATTTTCAATTAGGAAATCATTAATTATACTTACTAATTTACTTTATTATTATTATTAAATACAGAGTGGTTGGTTAAACGATAAAATTGAAAATGAACCGACAGTATACTAATGCACTTCAATTACAAATAAACAACTATCTTATAACACTCTATAATTATCAAACAATCGCTGTATGAGTAATTATTTTACCTAAATAAACACCACGGGGCTTATTGTAATTTATTTGTTCCATAATATATTTAATTAGAAAAACTTTTCAAAAAAAAAAAAAAACATAGATAACTATTTAAGTAATTATAATTATTGTGCATACTTATTATTTATTACTATAGACCGTTGGACACACAAAGGATTACATTTGTATACCCTAAAAAAAAAAAATTAGGGTCAAAAAGGTATCATTTTGTGACCCTAGAAATGTTCAGTTTATTTTAATTTCATTAAATTTCCGAAACTCAAGTATAAGGTTATCAGGTGAGCGAAAAATATTTGAAAAATACTTAACCAATTTCAATGTTTGCAATTATTGTATATTTTCTTAGTTTATGTCTAAAAATTTCGTGTACTAGATAATTATTAATTCAAATAAAATTAGAAACATTTATTTTAATTAGTCATTACTTACTAATAATTAGTTAGATTTTGTAAAATAGTTTAGAAAATAGTTATTAGGCCGCGAGATATACAAATAAAATATCATATACGCGTATTTATAAATAAATTTATATTCTATAATTATATAAATAAGTTTTAAAATATACAATAATACATACTTTTTATATTTTATAGTTTATAACCCTTAAAATTCGATATTTTAATTAACCAATAAGTTTTTAATTGTTTTAAATATTATGAAAATATCCAATAACAAATTAATTTCAAATATTAAAACAGAATACTAGGGAAACGCGAAATTTAAATAATATAGATTTAAAAATTCTTTTACACAGTAGCTGATATATTTAAAAAAAAATAAATAAATATGACTAATCATTAATACAATAAAATTTAATAAATATGTTTTATAAAAAAATAGATTTTACTATTAATTAAGGTCAGAAATCGTCTAACACTTCTAATTGTTTGGTACCTTACTAATCTTTATTTTCAATCGAAAATTCAGTATTATTCAAATGATATAATATTTTGAAGATACTATAAATCATATATGTATAAATCATAATTGCTGTAATTTTAGTAAAACCTAAAATATCCATCAAATATACTGAAAATAGGTACTATATATTTATGATTAGAGATTACCTAATATGAGCTTTACACGTAATGACGATCACATTTTACATTATAATTTATTTTTACGATACTTTTCATACTTGAATAAAGTTTATTCTTATTTGACATTTACTCATATTTTTTACAAAATATGAATATGACAGTAATCTACCTATTTCACTATCACATTCTCATCCACTTTTTGGGTAAATAGTATAACTATACATAAAATTTGTTTATACCCCTATCAGATTTTGAATGAACGAAGGAAGTTTATATTAGATTCTGAATGAAGCGAAAAATATATTGGTTTTCAGGTAGAAAGGGTGGTCCAAAATTTCCATATAGTTCCTTTATATATTATAAATTGGACGCTGATGATATTTTATAAATCGGTTATTTTTTTAGCATTACTTAAAAAAATTGTAAAAATGGATAAAATATTAAAATCTACACCCCTTTCAATAAACTCTGTTTTGGTAATCTTTGATTTATATTTTAGTAATAAAACTGCAAAGTTTAAACTTTGAACTCATATTTATTTTTATTATGTAATAGTTGTAACGAATTGAATTTTTAAAAATAAATTTAATATTTTTGAGCAACTATAAGTATATGGTTTTCAAAATATTAAAAGTTTATCATGACAACGTTACTTGTACTTTTTGTGATATAAATCACATATTTATCATATTAATCATTGAATTTCAATAAGAATTTACTTTTTATTTTTATTTTTTTTTTACTCGTACCGCTATTAGTACATTTAATACCTATTATTTTAAAAATGTGTATTAGATTATTTCAGAAACATGTAATTAAATTAACTACTGCAAATCGTAATTATTTTAAGATTCATAATAACTCATGAGTGGTTTGAAAGCACTAGCATAGCATTGATACGGATTTGTCTGTAATAATAAATACAATTAAAATTTGATACTTCGTTGTAAATAACTATGGTAAAGTCAATTTAATAAAGCTCACTGCTAAACCACATAAATAACATGTATTTTAAAAAGTAAAATAATTGTTCGATATCATTATATTAAGTTAAATTACAAAAATAGCTGAGTCCTATAATAATATTATGTAAAGACAATTTCCTTTACGATTTGTATTAAACATTTTTAACACTTACAACGAATTTAATATTTATAAGATAAATGTTATTACTGCATAATATAAACTATTCACTAAAAACGTCAACAAATTACATGCACGCTACATTACCAAATAAGTTTACGTCGACGTTAATTTTTAACTGATTAAAATATCTTATTCAAAATCGTTTAGACCTTATAGGAACACATACATCAAGATAGGTATATTCGTATTGTTTAACAAATTTATCTTGTCTGATAAATCCGAAACACACGTGCAGTAGGTATTCGTCGGTGCGACATTTTACGTTGACAGTTTATCGGTGTAAATATAATATAATATAAGACGTAAGAAATCTCTTTTATGAATCAAAACAGCAGCGGTGTTGGTGACAGTAGATCACACGTAGGTATGTGTGGTATCTAATGTGTATATATATATATATATATATATATATTTATACATACATATACATTTCTATAGAGTACGATGATTTATGCTCGCAAAGTCCAACGATGATTGCAGGCATTTACGAGCTGCAGAAGTGGAAAAGTTTCGAGTTTCGAGTTTTGGCGCGTACAGCACACATAGGTAATATATTATATTTTATACTACTACCGACTACATTAATGGTGTCACCATCGCTACCAATGATGTCTAGCCGTGCAAGTTTTTTCGTTAACACTTGCATAGGTTCGACCTATGCACATTTCGCCCACTCCAACAACTATACTGTCTCGTCATTAATTATATTAGTTTTGTCACCCGATTTGGTGTGCCACACTCGGCCATTAAAATAACTATATTACGTAGTGCAGTCATGACTTCAACTTACATATACATACAATAGGTACCTTTATAAATATATATATATTTATTTATACATATATATATATATATATCTTAATAGGCACATTACACTACTCGAAGAAGGAGGGGCGAACAAACGGTCTATTCAACACTCGAAGAGGCGACCGGCACACGATGTTTACCTAAATTTATTACATATACATGACTGGCGCAGGTACGTCTATGTAATATATAGTCGAATTAATATTATACAGAGCGATTATTTTGTGACTAAACAATCGTTTTCCCTCCAGTTAATGTGGTAGATAATAAGTGTTTTTAACGATTTTTTTTAGATTCGTAAATTTAAATCGTCGTATAATTTATGTAACTTGAATGTGGTACATTTTTTTTTTTTTTTTATCATCGTTATTTGTTTAGCTTTTTTATGCGTTTAAAACGAAAATATACACTGTCAATCGCATATTAAAGTACTCGTATTATTTCAAAACAGAATAGTTTTTCGAGGTATCCATTGTACCTATTAGGTCAAAATATCGATCCATAAGTTTATTATAATTATGACAGTTTAAATTTTAGATGAGCCGAACGGAGTGGCACTACAAAATATTGATGAATTATACTTCACATTTCTCGCGCACCTTATATTATATACGCCGCGTATGTATACCTTTATATTTAATTCGCACGACACGCGCGTGTAAACACTCGTCAACGACCACAACACGTCGGTGGGATATTTAATGAAATCCTCCTAGCTCGAGATTTCCATATTAATATTCATTATATATGGCGACAACAACGACCCTCAGTGAGTGATATATATATATAATGCATCTCGCACAGAGCACAACTCGCCGTCACACTGGAAGGCCTACGCGCTCAGTGTACATCATATAAGTAAATATATAAAGCGGAAACCGTTTATATTGCACGCCGTAAGAGCAAATAACGAGTCTACAGTGTCGTATGGTTCGCTTCAAAATCAGCCCGCCAGGATATCCGACACGGCGTGATAGGGACGAAGCCGTGCGGGGCAGTAAACGCTGTCCCGTAAGTCGCACCTAACCTCGTTAATAATATAAAATATTTATACACACGTAAATGACTTCGTGTTAGACGCAGAAAAATTATAAACGGACAACTTCTATTTTATCTTTTTAAACCACCGTAATCATTTTTGTGATTCGTTTAAGCCGTCGTCTTCTATCGAAGTCGCGTGTCGTAGAACATAACTATAATTCGTGAGAACTTTTCGTATCGTTTTGGCAAGTTAAAAATGAATTCGGGATGTTGTTGCAAACGACGAAGTCACTTATACTTAAACATAACACTTTAATAAACTACGTTTACTAAGCGTGTGGGCGAATCTTTTTCTAGACACTTTCCAGTAGTATTATGTTCGTAGATATTTATTAAAAACATATAAGATTAACAAGAATTCAAAAAAATTTAAAGACAAAATTTTCAAGAAAGTGTTTATATTTTTTAATTTTTAATTAATGATTGAACTTTCTCGGCCGTTACAACAAACATTTTATACTATATTTTTCCTATTCCATTAGTTCTAATGAAACAACCAGTTTTATCCATTAATGTGTTCCTATATTGAAAATATTATAATTTTTTGATCGCATTCATCGTATCCGTATAGTATATTAAAAGATAAAAAATACTACATTATATATATTATTTCATTATTGTGACAAACGAGAGGAAAGTTTTAGACAACCTATTTAATTTTTTTTTATTCACTCGCTGCCACCTCATACTTTCATACTTGTAAAACTTTGCATTATATCCATTTTTTTCGGAATTCGCTTAACCAGCGCTCGGAGCGATCATTTTGCCATTTATACGATCGGCCGACCGTCACGAGCGTACGCATTTTATTACACATATATATATATACACGTTTATTTATTTTATTTTATAAATTTTCATAAATAAGATTACCGATGCGTATTTGCGGAATTTAAGCTCATTCGCAGTAATAGGCGGGATTGGTGGTCATGCGTTTTTAATCGCAGACGTACGACACCAGCACTACACACAATAAAATGACCAACAAACGTAAAATCCGCCACTATAAAAATATATGCAAATGGTTTGTTCATATAGAATTATTGACATACTACACGCGTAATATTCGTTGTTAAACGAGTATTATAAAAATCAGATATCAGTTCCTATACGTGAGTATAGAAGTCAGATATGTTAGTACCACCAGGGTAAGAATTAAAATTAATTTTTTTTTTTTTTTTGGCTCTTTGAATTATATAAACGTACGTGTAAATATCATAGTCAACAGCTTTCCGTAAAACTGACTACCCATTATCTATAAGTATGTATAATATTCCTATATTGTGTGTGTGTGTGTGTGTGTTATAATTGTGTATATAGAAAATCAGATAAATTATTACATTTTTTCGATTGAATAAGGACTACAAAATGTAATAACTTATAATTTCCGAAAAAAAGAAACTGCAGATAATATAATATAGCCTATTTCTACAAAAGTTCCGTAATAACTAAAGTGTACTATGGCTCATCAAAATATTTAACTGCTGTTTTTCAATTATAATTTATAAGAAAATTCCAATTAATGGCATACAGATAACTTTTGAAAGAACTATACTTCAATACGTAGTACGAAGATTTTACTTTACAAGCATTCCAATTGATCACTCTCCGTACGATAACTTCTTCATTGTGGTACATTCCGATTACCGAACCCCATTAACTACACTGGCTTAAAAATTGAATCAGTCAACCAATTAGCTATCAAACACTACAAATCATTCTACCCAAAGTTATAAACCCATACAAATCCATTGGTATCATAAATCTCATAAAATACAAGACCAATAAATTCTACCCATCAAATAAAAAAAATATATATATCACTGAGACCTATATAACTAAAATAATATTATCAAAAAAAAAAAAAAAAAATCATTAAATATAGGTATATTATGCATGAATTATTTAGGTAAGAAAAGATTATACAATTATTGATGATGCTTAATTAATTTATAAAAAATTAAAGAAGAAATGTTAAAATATTTTGAATAGATGTTTTTCAATTAGATGATTTAAATGAAATACATAATATATCTATTATTGCCTACAACTAATTTAACATTTTTAAGTATATTTAGTATTAAATTTATTTTGGTATGTTTATAGAAATATTTTGAAGTATAAAGCCAAAACTTCAGTAAAATTATTATTATTGTCAGTATACTTTCTATAAAATTGAAATTAATTTTAATTTTAAATACTCCAATAGATAATATAATAAAATTAATTTTGAACAAGCTATCAAAAAATCTTATTATTATATTTTAGAATAAGTACAAAATATCAACTATTTTAAAATATTGAATGGAACTGTGATGTACATTTATGTCTAATAAATTAAAAACATATATACAACGATTCCGTCGTGTGAATATAAATAATAAATTTATATGATGCATAAAAGTCCTGTATTTTCACATTATTAATATCATGTTTCCCAAGTTTTCGACCATCTGATCCCCTGTTATAAGTAATCGGGTCGACCATCTCCAGACAGCTGGTTAAAAAGGGTCTACATTTATCAGATTTATATGAAACTCGATAAGTATGCACCTAAAGTAATTTTAGGAGTGTACGTCGATTGGATGAATGAGCAAACTCTTCAGAAAATTCATTTTTACAATGAGCAGTTTTTTAATGCTTCGATAAGATAAATTGCATTCAATGATGAAGTGATCAAAAAAATTACTTCACAGATTATAATATGTGTATTATTCTGATGCATTATCATAAAATATATGTTGTTTCTATGGTTTAGGACGTTTAGGTCACGTACCAATGTAGGTACTTATATGAACCTATAATAAACCTATGACTGAATATTTAAAAATGTTGTTTTAAAAATTAGGTGTTTGATAAGTACCTGCAGTATAATATAATCATTAATTTAAAAAAATAATCAATAGTAGCAATCATATAAAATGTATAATCAACAGATAAACTCTTTTATTTCATTATTTTTTATGAAGACTATAAATATTAAATAATAAGTAATAAAAAATTAAATATGAATACTCCTACGAGTTATGACCGTGTAAATATACCACACGATTTGTTTATATAGTTGTCTTCAATTTTAAATATTATATTATTATGTTGTTATAGTATACACGATTAATGAATAAAAAATATAAAGTCGTATTGTTTATAAAATTATAATTTGTATAAAATATTATTATTATGTCGTATTTCTCAATAATATATTTAAATAGTGAGTGAGGATTAAGGAGATATATTTAATTCTTCGTGTTGAATTTTTAACTGCACATAAAATGTATGTATTATATAACTTCCTATTAATTAAATTCATATTTTTTACTTCTTAACAAAAAAAATAATAATGTTATTATTGTACAATTTCACCAAGTATATGAACGTATTATTCGCCGGGCCAATCACAACATTTAAACAAATGTCTAAACTGGTAAAAAATACTCTCTACAAAACAAAGAACATTAGGATTTAAAAACTGCAAATTTAATTAACTTATGCTCATAAAACACATGATAATTCCACAATCATTAGGTAATGAATAAGTTATGTTATTTATTTAAATTTTTTAATAACACTGAATAAAAGCTACTATAATGCATATGAAAAACAAAAAATTCGCTTATGTATAATCGTGTATACACAATACTTTTAAGCAGCGTACAGTATTTGATATTAAATCATTTGACGTATTATAATTATTAATTATTATATTACGTGCTAAATAACCATAAGAATATATTTTGGTGTCGGTAAAGATGATAAATATTATCATGATAGAAACATTTTATAAAGCCCGGTGTTGTATTTTTGAAATAACAATATAGTACAAATATGAAAATTTAAATATTTTTGATAGATTTTTAATAACATATAAATTACATGGCCTAAATCCCAATCATTAAATCGCAAAGATAAATTAATTATTTAAAATTACGAATAGTTAGGTTAGGTTAGGTTAGTTGACTCAAAGATGTCCTCTGACTATCTTATGCGAAGAGAAGACAATATTATATAGCTGTCACTAATCACTATATCTGTGATGATTCTGCTCTTTCAGTGAGCACCTCACTTCTTTGTTTATTGTCGAAACGTAAGAAATCTATAAAAGCCTAGAAATTCAAGACAATCCTTTTGAAATTCTGAATTCAATTGAAAGCAATATAAGTATAAACATATTATTTTTCAAAATGTACAACTCAATCTAAAAAATTAAATGTAATTATTGTAAGCTAATTGTTGAAGCTGTACTTATTAAGAATAAAAAATAATATATTATACTTTAAAAAATATCAAATGTACAATGTATTCGTTGATCACAAATTTTACAATTTTATGAAATTACGTACTATTTTATAATAATTTAACCATATCCGATAGTATAACATCCCCATTATAATATACTAGTTTGGTTTTTAGATCTGAATCGTGTTGCACTTCGCTCATCTGTCAAAACTTCTACAGTAGTAAATATCACCACTAAAAATAAATAAACGCAACATCTAACAGTGTAAGTACATAATACAATTTCCCGTCCTTAAAAAACGATATAATTTTCGATTTTCATGGTGAAATAAATAATAACTAAAGATACACGCGTTTATTCACACATTCATGTACATAAAAAATATATTAGCCGTTTGTGTTCTTATTTTTATATATGAGTACCTACAGTAGATATAAGTTGGGCAAAGCTTCTTGAGGTATCTTTTCGACGCTGTTATTATCAGTTCTATATAGAACTTTCGCACCGGTGGTATATATTTATATTATATATATATATATATATATATATACATAAGACACACACAACGACCGGACATAATATACAGAAGGAAATATTCCAAGAGCCGTAGAAAACTAATATTAAAAGAAATATGAAAGGAGAGAGAGGATTTTTCGTTTTTCCTGTTCACTGACTACGGGTGGACTCAATAGAAATACAGGCATTTAATCAATTTCTTCTTTTACGTATTTGTCTAAATCGATATTTTGCAACAGACATTGTCAAGTTCTGATGTAGTTGTACGATAAGATTTCACTGAAATCATTTCAGTAAGTCAAACACATATCCACCGGCCAACGTATCATATATGGAAGTATGACAGATGCACATTTTGTTCACTATCTATTATAATATAACGTAGAAACTGCAGTAAGTTGTTTTCTACATACAATATAATAGAATATGGATTTAAAAATTCCATTGGGAATACGTTTTCAATTATTTCAAATAAGTTTTGTTTTTTTTTTTCCGTACTCGAGTCCCAAGTGTATTTTAAAAAGTTGCTTTTAGCCGTGGACACTTTTTGAAATCCCCGAGGGTCGATTTTTATGACGGATCGACAATATTCTTGGAATTTAAAATGATTCTTTAGAATGATAATTTAGTAAAAGTATTTTTATTGTAAAAACAAAACCATAATTTAGATCAATAAAACCTATATAACCAATACCTAAATAAGTTTAGATAACTATTAAAGTAATAACATCAACATATAGAATATTCTTTAAAATAATAAATTTGTTTTAATGAGTTTCCAGTATCATTTTAAATTTATTCCATGGTGAATAGAAATATTATGGAAACGAATTTCAAATAAAATACAAATAGAATTCCTACACTTAAGAAATTTGAATATAATAAACGAGTGTTCTTTATAATCCATACAATATACATTACCTATAAATTATAATATATAATCTTGCTATAAAATTACAGATTACAAACGTAAAACAAAAAATAATAAATTCTATTTATAAAACATTGTTGTTTTTTTTATAAGAAAATATCAATCTTTTGAATATAGTTGTGGCATAAATACATAGATAGTATTACTGATTAATAGAATACTTTGAAGGGAAGAACTATTCTATTGAAAAAGCACATAATTATAAAATCTACATTAAAAATCATCATTTTATTCAATAACAGTTTATTTAATAATTTATATTAATGCCACGATAAATCTTAAATAATTTAACAATTAGTAATAAAAATTTAAGTGTGGAATAATTAAGAATCATAATTCAATTATACGTATAACACCACGTTGTTCGATCTTAAACTAATTTCCATATGAAAAACATTTCTTTCCGGTTTCTTTCCATTAAATATCATTACGTTTCCTCTTCGTCAAGTTAAAAATAATAAAATTAAATCATTTTAGGATGCTGAACTTAATATAAAAAAATGTTATCATTAAAATATACTATTACTACTTATGTACTATATGTACATTTTAATCATTGTGCCATATTGTAATATACAAATATTATATTAAAACTTAAAACATTTAAATCTCCATTTAACTGAAATAATTAATTTTTGTATTTTTATCTATCAACAATGAAATGTATATCATATAATGTATAAAAATATTAATATTATATAAAATAAATTCTTTCAATGTGGTTTAGACTTACATCAAATTGTTAAGATAATTATTGTATTACCAAGTCTAAATTCAAATAAATTTTAAAAATGTTTAAATATTTTTTATAAATATTTTCTAAAAATATATTTTTTCTTACTACACACTAGTCACAGAAAAGTAAATAAATGTTAACAAAAAAAAAAAAAAAAAAAATGTGAAATGTGGATTTGGAAACAATAAGATCAACATCTTTTCATTCTTTAAATAATGGACTTACTAAGAAATTTAAAATGATACAATACGTTTTGATTCATAAACACTAAAGAAACATTATTATCATTTTGCTTTATTACTTCATGACCAAAGCAGAAAGTGTAATAATGTAATATTATGTTACAACGACATTAAATTTACGCATACAAATTGAGATACAAACATTTTCCAGACAAAAAAAAAATAATATGATTTTTTTTTTTATAAAACTTGAATTATTTTATTTTTTCTAGGTATACACAAATAATATCATAACAGCTGCTGATGAGAGCACGTCACGTCTGTTTTTTTTTATATTCAATCATTGTTTGTACTTCAACTTGTCTATTCAAAACAAGATAAACAGTTTTAATTAACTTTTAATTCAAGAGCTCACGAGTTTAATTCCGACTTTCAAAAATCATAATAAAATCTGCTTACTGCAAAATTAGCACATAGCACTAATACAAAAGTTTTTAGAGTGAAATAAAAACCATAAGTAACACGCAATAAATAAGAAGAAAATTTTAATCTATACCTACATATTCAAATAATACTTAGCAGATAAATGGCTATAAATCAGTGGATTACTATTTTAACTCGACAATTTTTTTAAACAAGTAATCGGTAGTTAAGTATATAGAAAATACTATTTTTGTGAGTTATGCTTTATTTACAAGACAAGAAATATATTAAACTCCTGAAATCTCTAGAGCTTTCAAAATATTTACGCTACAGTTTGTAGCAACGACAATTGAAATCTTTGATGCTGGTAAATTTCATTCTACTAAAATATCCTCTAAACTATATAGTACATTCTCTAAATAGTGATCCACATTCCAATCACAACTTTGAAATAAACTAAATTGGTTACCTACTGCAGATATTTACAACCTATATATACCTAATAAATAAACGGTAATTTTAACTTTTACAATAAAAATAGCAATAATAGAAATTATATACAGCCATTTGACAATAACAATATCATAATTATCTGTTATATCGCAAGCCTAGGAATTTTCAAAACATTTATTTCGAGAAAATCCTGATCATCAACAATATTTTGATAATCAAATGTCTTTTAACAAATCAGTTATGTAGTATAGTGTCTCCGTAGATATCGCTAAGATTGATAATTGGTTATCGTATAAATACATATGTAACACATTATGTTTTGAATATTTTTTGTACATTATACTATAATATAATTTATTATCTTTGTTTAATTTTTGTTTTTGAAAAACTGGTGTTAATTTAAATTGATAATTATTATATTATAAAAAATAATTACTCATGCGCATTGTATGTATATAATGACTTTTATTTATAACTTAGAGAAAATTTAATTTATAATGTTATTACTAGCTAACTTATAATCACAAGTTATAATTAATTTACATATAATTTAAATTCAAAAAGACAAAAACACACGAGTAAACAATTATAACTTACGTACGTTTTACGAAAAGTCTAAGAGCATTAAAAATAATTTTAAAGGCCTCGCTATAAAGTTTATCCATTTCTTGTCTCACCTTAAACTTTATAATTGGGCTCTTATGTCTGTGTTCACCACAAACATTATAAATTGAGTCAAATATTTTACTGTTTATAGATGAACTCAAAATACTATAAGTGGAATATAATATATTGGTATTCATATTTATATAATGTGCGATATATATACATTAAACGTCATAATATTGTACAAATATAATATAATATACATGACGACTTTTACATAAAATATTGAAGTGTACAACTGTGATATAACTTTCATATCAAATGATATAATTTAAACATAACAGTTTAACGGTCGTATAGGTTTTAGGTATTAACATTTCATTCAAGCACCTATAAAAATCAAATGTACAAAAAATATTTTGAATTGCAGACATGGTAGAATAAACAGCACATTCCATATTACATGGAATTATCTCATTTTGGAGTTTTTAATTAAATTTGCATGATTATATTTATTTATTTATTTATTTTTTTTTTTTTTGTAATATTATAGCCGATTCCAAAGGGTTTGTAAATGTAGGTGATTCCGTGTAATTAAACAAAACTGTTGCTAAGCCGATTAACATTTTAATAAAAAATATTTTTGTTAAATTTTAAGTTATTGCTACTTATTTTAACATGAGTAAAACTACGCATTATCTATCAAAAGTACGTAAAGTATTAAAATTGATTCAATCTAACTTCACTGATAATATTTAAATGTCAAAAATAATTTTAAAGCACGAAAGCGGATTGCAGTCCCTTCTGACAGAAAATGTTGAACTAATTCGTTTACGTTTAACACGTCTTCCAATCATTAATCAATTTAATAGTATAAATAGTAATATTATATATTCTCCAAACTAAACTACTGAGCAATTTATTATACTTAATCATAACGTCAACATTGCTCAACTTTTCACTAACGTATAATTAGTATATCTATTGATACAATGTACATATATCAAAGTAATGAACTTAGCAAATAGGCAAACAAGTCATTATCATAGTGATTTTATTTAATGAAATTATTTTATTCTAAATTTACTATGAATTATATAAAATTTAATTTTAATTTTTTAGTTTAAAATTTTTAAAAATTTTTAATTCTCAGCTTTATTAGTGATAAACTTAATGTGGAAAAAAGCCTATAGCTTAATAGATAGTACTCATGTTCAGTAAGTATCGTTATTCAAAGATATTATTTGAGTGATGACAAGAATTAATTTATAATAATTAAGATTTATAAGTCCATTTTTTTAAAGTTGTAAAATATATAAAGACCATCATTATTTTCTACTTTAAATTGTTTGAACTTAATGACGCTTATCCATTAATGATATATATATTTTTTTTAACTCATAGTACCTTTAAGTTTATATTTGGAAAAAATATAATAAAAATGTGTAAAAAATGATAACTACATTAAGAAATTGTATTCATGTATTATAATTTTTACTTAAATGGTTTTGTTTAGTCTTATAATAGATATATACATAGATTCACTTAAAATATAACTTTATACCTATTTTTATGCAATAATTCTTTTAAGCACAAAAAACTATTGAAAAATAAAATTATGATACGTATGAATATTTATAAAGTTTTCCTTCTTGTATGACTATACTTAACAATCTCAATATGAATTATTTTGTTGAAATTCAAGAAATCGAACGATTTTAGGAATAATAACGTAACATAAATGTTGACTTTCGGTTAAAAATAGAAATTTAATAATTTGAAAAATATTTTGCTTATTTTAATTTTATTTTATTTACGATTTTTAACACTATAATAACATATAAATCATAATTTATAATATTTGGAATATTAAAACAAATGTATAAACTATCAAATCCATAAGTATATTATCAAATATATTTTTGAAATGTTTACTCAAAACTATTTTTATAATTAATTTAAAATGTTTGAAATGTTTCGGAAAACAATAATTTTAACTTAAATAAAAAATTAAAATATGTGTTACTCAATAATTAAAAAGTATATATCACTTAAATTATTAGTCAAATATTTTGACTATATACAATATACCAGTGGTTCTCAAACTTTTTATGCTCACGGAGCATTTATTAAAACTATACAGTTTGACAGAACACTATAGTAATAAAATAATAAAAAGCAAACAAAAAAAGGCATTTTTATTTTAATTATTATTTTTTTATTAATATATTATATAATTAAAAATTAATACCTAATAACACTATACGCATATACCACGGTCGCGGTACACCTACAGTCAGTTCGAGACACACTAATGTGTGCCACGGAACACCGGTTGATAACACTGCTATAGATTATAGAGTGATTTTGTATTGTATTATAATTTTTTGTTAGAATAGTAGAATATTTATTGCGCATCAAATAAGATAACATTATATTTATATTAAGCTTTAGGTGGCGCATGATGTAAGAAAATGAAAATCTTTTTAAATAATATAGTGGTCTTATAAAATGAGGTATCAAATAATCTCGAATTACGGAAATATCATAACTATAAGGATGTATTAGGAAATGAAGCTTGTACATAATAAACTTTTAACTAAAAAAAATTTATATTTATACTTTTTTTAAATATATTTTTAATAATAAACCAATTAGGTACGTTTTAAAATGTTGTGTCTTCAATAAATTTTGTCAGGTTAGCAATTACAAATCAGGCCATGGTTTTAATAATAATGGCTATGTATAAATAATAATATAAATATATTCAATATTTTATAGTAGGGTCAACTTAAAGTTTGAAGAGATAGAGAGGAAAAGACCTAAGAGAAATAGCAAGGAGGATTTCAAAAATAAATTTATGTACTTCTATACAATAACGAACGCGTTTAATAGCCACGGTTAATTATAAATTATAATGGTTGATCCTTACGGCCATTATATTATTTACGAGTGCCTAAGCAAAACATTCTAAAATTGTTCCCCCGATAAAATATCCTCATCGAATAAAATATTTACTGAAAACTAAATACTATAGATCAATAATACAGTTTCCTAATTTGACACACAAACCCGTGACATTAAATGACATACGTATTATATATATATATATATATATATATATATATATATATTATGTGTGTATCACGACATACACACCAAAGGATTAAACCATATGCATTTCAAATTCATCATAGTTTTGCTGCCATATACTAATGCGCGCTGATGATGATAAGTTGTGGTAGTGGTTACCAAATGACCTTAACAGTAGAAAAGGGTGGACAAATAATAATTAGTTTAAACCTGAAAACGGATGTTTCGATAACACGGGGACAGCAGAGATATAGCGTCGGTAAAACCATATCGTCATTCCCTGCTCCCGAAACTGAACAAACAAAAGACCTCAGAAAGCTTATCCCATATTCCCATTATTAACAGTGAATGAATTTAAAATCAAATCGTGTATTTTGAAGAATTTAATGTACATCATAATAAAACGTACTTAGAGCTTATCACTCAAAATACATTTCATGTAAAACCAATATTACAGACAAGTGTAGAAAACTATATAAATTATTTTAATAATATTATAATAAGACACCTACATATTTTTAAACAAATTATTATATTAATATTTATATTTAGTTATTTTATTTATATATAAATACAATAATGTCAATTCCTTTAGTCGAAGTTTGTGATAGAATAGAAAGTTATCCTTAAACAATTTTGATTAAACAATATTGAATATATTTATTGTAAAAAATAAAGTATATTATATTAGCAGATCAACAAAATTATACGATCAATAATAGTTAATTAGAAATTATAGAAATAACAGATTATTAAATTTAGTTAGTAGTTGTAAACATTATTCTTCAATGACTTAGTAGGTACAATCAGCTCTTACTTAAACGTAATAAACCATAATCAGAAATCAAACAACAAAACTTCCTTATCCAACAAATATGAAATAACTTACAATTTATAAATAGCCCTAAGTTTATAATAAGGCACAACTAATACGGTAAACTAATATAATATGAATTTAATGGAAACACAATAAATATAGTCTGCCCAAATAAAATTTATATTTTATACGTATTAAAAAATGAATTTAAAATATGTTAGTAAGCTGTTTTTTATTAAATATTTGATGTTTATTATTTTTTCACTTCAAAAAAATATCGAATTGATTACAAAAGGTTTTATAATTTGATTGTTCTGCGTTATATCCGTAAGATCATGCCAATATTCCTAAAGCTTCTAACATGCAATAGCAAATAATTTGATCTCTTCAAATGCTGGCAGTAATCAATAAAATATTAATTTTGAAGAGATACGCGAAATAATTGAAAATAATATATCGTAGTCATACAAAATGAAGCACTAAAACAAATCAATAACGAGTGATGAGGGCTATATAATATGTTAGTATATCAGGCTCTAGAGTCTAGATGTTAGATATCTTGTACAAAGTTGAAACACATTAAAATGTGTTTCACAAGAAACAAATTACAATTGAATGAAAAATATAAAAAGTATTTCCATGGTCGGATTCGTTTTAATTCAATTACAATTACCATTATAACACGCCCCGACCTCAACCGTGGACAAAGGGGGTGATTTATCTGGCACAAAGTCGTTTATTTCAGACCCTGTGGCTGTTGTCGCCTGCACAATCGTGCAAATGAAGTTCCAAAAGAAGGCATATTTTCACAAGACAATTTGTTTTATATTCCAATTTAGACCTGATTCCTGAGTTACAAATAACGCAATACCGATTATGTGTCGATGCATAATATAATATCCAATTTCAATTTAAATTACGCGTAAAGTATATTTGTGTTCGATGAATAATTATAAATAAATGTAACATAAAGTTGTGCCTATTATGTTCCCTAAAATAATAATTAAAAAATAAATAACCTATATTAAACATTATTGATGGCAATGGTTTTTGGTCGTAAATATCTGACAAAATTTCACATAATGTACGAGTATGTAATACTTAACTTTGGAAAACATAACGTTACAGAATATATTGCACAAATAACGGTAAAAGTTCATCGATAAAGTGTCCATTAAGGTGTATTTATCTAAAAATATAAATGTGTGTATATTAAGTATATTCATAATTCATATAAAATTGTATAAAAACGTAACAATCATCAAATTATCAAACTATTTATATACCCTAGACAATTACTGAAGTTTTTATATTTTAGATCTTTTAACATTAGTGTTACAGCCCATATAATAATGCATGGTTTTTTGTCACTGTCGCGTTTTGAAATAGAAAAATTACTTTAATATTAAACTTTGTGATTACGGTTTCTAGTAGTTAATTTGAATTAGTTGATGAATGTCAAAAATCCCAGAATTTTTCTTGATGATTAGAGATATGAGAATATTCACGCAATATCAGTTTTAGACAAAATCGTTTTTTTTTATTTATATATTTTAGAAAGCAATGAATTTTTCACCAAATATTAAAATTAAAATTTTAAAGGTCTATTATGTCAAATTTAAAAAAATATTTAAGCTATTTATAAATATTTATTTTTTTTTGCTTTATGAAGATTAAATTTTTGTTTTTTGTCTCAAAATGCATGATAAAAAGTTTTTCACAACTATTATTTTAAACAGTTAAAAAATATCGAAAATTCAATTTTACAATTTTATAAACAAAAATTAACTATTTTCCTTATATACAATTTTAATTATTTAGTTATAGCTCCTGTAGGTAATTCAAAAAACATTTCGCATTTTATTCATTATTACTGTCTAGTGACCATACTCTGTATACTCAATGAAATTCTCAAAAATTTCGACTTATTTTAAACTATTTTAACCACGAACTAATTCATGCCATTTTACGGCGTGTAGGTACTGACTTAAAATTAAATGCGATGCTTTCGGCTTAAGTTAGTTAATCTACCTAATTATTAAGAAATAAATACAATTAATACAGCATAAGCTATCCTTAAAAATAAATTATAATCTACTGTCACCTTCTACCTTTAATCAAAATAATTTTACGAATGTAATGATTTTTCATTTAATTCAACTTAAACATAACCAATAGAGTATAGAATTGTCCAATAAAGATAAATATTCGTAACCTACTAAACGACAAAAGCAACTTTCACAATTGTAGTTCGATTTAATTTTCTACCAATACAATTATACAGTATACACACTTTAATTACTCCACTCTTTGAATAATGATAATTTTATTTCTACGCTAACTTGGCCCAAAGTGTTTATTTTTTAAATGTACCTGTCCCATTTCTAATGATGTTTCGCTGTTCTGAATAATAATTTCGTTCGACGTTTTAAGGTTTATTGTGAATGGTAATAATAGTTTAAAAAATTAAATAACTGTAACATATGAAATATGAGCTATAAATAATTTCTACTTGGATAACATCGTTTCTCAAATATTGATCATTAACAAAAATAAATTTTAAAAATACAATTATATTAACTAATCAAATTGAATACAATTATTTCATAACCGTATCAAACAAAATAAGTGTGAAAACATTAAAAATAAGAGTTATAATTAGTACAACCACAGTATTATTTTATGTTCTAAAATTATGTCTTTTGAAAATTCAATAGTAATGGCGCTGAGAGTTTCTGAAATGAATACGGGTTGTCATAAATATAAAATTAAATGTATAACAACTATAACAGTTAGCTTACAAAAAAAAAAATAATGAATAAAAATATTTATGACTGTAAATTAGTGAAATTCGAAATTAATAAATTACTGGGTACACACTAATCTATCAGTGGCATTTATATCTTTTTAAATAAAAAGTGTCTCAATGTTTTTGATTTCTTGGTACACCAAAAATTATTTCGACAAAAACGAAATAAAAAACATGTTAACCATTAAAATCTGTAACACCTTTATTAAACATTTATATTTATTTGTAATATGATTGCATATGAATACTTAATACAACTCAAAACCACAATTCGTTAACATGATAGATAACGAAAATTTATAACAAGATAAAAAAAATACTAAAATCAGACTACTGAATAATGAATAATTTTAGGATAACTGAACTCAATGAAAAAAAACTGCTTTTCTTAGTTATTAAACAATTTGCGGAAGCTTCGAAAGTATACGGTCTACACATTCGGGAGCTTGAATATAATATTATAATCAATTGCTAGATTTTCAAAACTTTCAGATATTCAAAATACATTATAAATTATAAATATACTGATCAATAAACCATATATTTAATGTAAAAACAAATATACAGAGCATATAATATGGTCCTATTAATAATTAAAAGCTTACATTTTATAGGTATGATTTATAATTATTTATTTTATCATATATCATAAATAAATAAAATAATACAAAATTGTTTACTACTCATTTTACTTGAAATTAAACGCAAATATATTTATACCTATATATTAACTCCTATATAAACTCCAATTATATATCCCTGTTATATCACTTCATTATAAATTAATAACTATTCAAAATATATTTTTAGAAAAATATCGTATTATTTAATATGGTTATATTATAGTACTTATACTAAATTACTATGTTAAGTAAAAATACAAAAATTAATATCGTATTAAGTATCAATAGAAATTAGTAAAAACATTAATGCATTAAGTAGTAGTAAAAATTAATTTTTTGTCAATTTTATGGATACTTAAGTTATGTTCATTTAATAAATATAAAATTTATTGCACGAAAGTTTTTGATTATTAGACCATTTTATACATATTTTGTATTCATAATATTTCAATATTTCATGATGATACGTATTTTTATACTTTGTACTACTTCTTTTATATATACATATATATATATATATATATTTTATCTTACTTTTATATTATAACCTATTTCATTATTATAATCTTGTTAAAAGTTTTTCGATACTTCTACAATCTATCAAGAATTAATTGAAATAATAAAAAAGAATGCATTAATTCTCAATTTAAATATATATTAATTTACAATTAGTGCAGTGTCAGCTATTCATTTTAATGTTTAAAAATACATTAATCTGAATTCTAAAATTCAAAAATATTTGTTTGACGAGAGATAAATATGTTAGTACTGTCGAATATGAATATGTAATAAAAGTAAACATCACGATGTTGCGATAACACAATAATTATTATAATTTGACGGACGTTATCCTATCAACAGATGTTACAATGTATGTCTACCGGAATATGCAATCGGCTTAATGTGTCAAAACTCAAAAACCTCTCTAGCAGACATGTCTGGGACCTGTTATGATAACGGGATTGAAATAATTTATTATTACAGTTTATATTAAAACACTCTCGAATCCTGTTGGTCATTAAATTGTATTGTTTTTAATTTGTCGGGATAGATAGTCTGAAATTTTAATTTATTTAAATCAAAAACATGGTTAATAAAGCATTCAATTAAAATCGCAAAGGTACTTTTGAATAGCTGATTTTGTTAAGATATTTAAATGTAAGTAATTAAAATAAGTAAAATAAAACTAATTAATGACCAATATTATTGTATCTCAAGACCAATAAAAATAAATTCATAAATGTTAAATAAATGACTATTTATACAATTAAGTTTAAGCAAAAGCTGAACTTAAAAATGTAAAATAAAATAAAATAAAAATACTCCGAACACAGATAACGTAGCACGCTTGCATTAAATGTGAAGTGATAATGACTGAACCACACAACATATAATTTAATAAAATTTTAGTTTAAATATAAAATAAATATTTAGATTATTTCATGGTCTTTATTATTATTATTATTATTATTATTATTTTTTTTTTTTTTTTAATTAAAGTAATTGCACTAAACTTTAATTATTAATTTCAAAAAATTATTCTTCTCAGTTAACTTTCAAAACTTATAAAATTAATTAAATTTTTTTTTAGATATTCAAATTTTTACAGTGATTAATATTACGTTATAATATATTCATATAAACATATTATTTGATAAAATTGTCTAACGCCAAATCGAATTTCTAAGTATACCTATCACAAAAAAAAATTTTTTTTTTTAATAAAAAATTCACTAGAAGCAAAATTTTATAACAGAAACAACTATAGCAATTTGCCCCTAAGGATCAGAACACTAAGATGAACATAAAGTCTATGCGAGTACTGATCGAGTACATTTACGCTAGCGTAATAAAAACCTTAAAGCAAAAAGTTTCCCTGGGGCAAAATTTTCATTCGTATTTTTTTTTTCATTTTTATAAATCTAGCTTGAAATTCACAAATCCACACAAACCTTTTGTAGCTTATTTTCTGTTTTTTGACGACTGAAACTTTTCACACCAACTTTCTCTTCGTTTTTAAGCCCATTGTGCTACACAAAATACACATATCTTACCACATTGCAAAATCTACACGATGGGACCAAATTATATTATCTACTTTGATATATAATGGACTATAGTTTTCACCAGAAAGCTCTCTCTTTAGAATTTAGTTTTTGAGAAAACAAAAAGAAAATGGCTACCTTTTCTAGAGGAATAGATTGAAAACTATCCTTTTTATATTCGATTTTTAAAAATAGTAAAATTAAAAAAAATTGAAAATAACATATTGAAATTCCCTCTAAATTGTATTTTAAATTAATTTAATTCACTCTTAAATAAATATTTAATTATAAGAAAAACTTAATATTTTTATGACAATTTATTTACTTTATTTAAAAGTCTGAATAGTATTGTATTAGCGTACAGTTGAATTTTTAATAGGACTAATATTTTAATGAAATCTTAAACATATTTTAATTTAAAATAACCATTTATTATATCAAATAAAATTTAAAATATAATTATAAAATAAGCTACTATATTGCACAATGTAGTATTTAATTCGTATTATTTAAATTAAATAATATTAAAATAAAACTTTTAGTTCAAATTGTGGGATAAAGCTGTATTTTAAAATATCTACTTGGTTCAGTGATCTAAGATAATTAATTCAAATACAGAACCGTATAATAAAGAGTGTATAATATGATCTTTAGTAAGTATTTAGTACTTATAATATCACTTATACTTTGTGAACATTTAAAACTTGGTAATACTTATTACTTTCATTACGTCTCAATAGAACCAAAATTGTCTCATCATAATTAGTAAAACATTGTATACATAGATACTTAAAATATACTCTATTAATTTAACTAACATTTATCATAAATATGTTAGTAATATGTAAAATGTATGTAAGTGATCTTAGAAGATTTTTTTTTCAAACATTTATTGAAGGTATTGATGTGCTTTAAATAATTTTCTTCTTGTATTTATCAATGTTTATATGTTTTGTATTTTATAAATAAATATACGAGTAAGTAAGCTGAAGTATTTAAAATTAAAATTTTTTTTTAATTAAAGTCATAAATTGAGTAGTTGGAAAAAATATCCATAAAAAGAAAATTCCTAGAAAATATATCCCAAAACTAAGAAAAAATCATCAGTATAAAAATTATAAAGATAATTCAACAAGCACGTTAAATTTAGTTAAATATTTTACATGAATAAGTTCAGTGTTTTGTTTTTGTAATATTATTAATTAAGGTAAGATAAAGTGCTCAAAATTAAACTATTGTTTTCCACTCGTTAACGCGTGTATTAAAAAAAAACGTATGTCATTATTTAAGAGTATTTTTTTTTTTAATTTTTTATTCTTCAAAAAGATAATGGACTTGTTGAATATTTATGTTCATCATTAAATTGCATTGGCATTTTTGATTATTTTTTAATGCATTATTAGATAATTTTTAGGAAAACTAAATCCGGGGCCCTAAATTTCATTAATTAAGTATTCAAATTGACAAACTCTTTTAAACAGAGAGTTTTTTCCCGGGAAGATTTTTACTGGAATATTTATTTTTTTTTTGCATTCTATAAATTAAAAATATTTATTTAATTTGATATAATAATAAAAATTTTACCTGGTTTTACACATGACATCCCACAAAGTCCATCACAGAGACAATGTTTTTTCTTACTTTTACAATCTTCATCAGACGAACATTTTCGTAAACATGATTGTCCCTGCAAAAAAAATAAATTTCGTATCAGAAAAAAATTATATTTAAACAAATAGATTTGTTTAAAGAAAAAAATAAAATAAATTTAAATTTCCTGGATAATAATTAATAACTATCCTATGCCGAATTATGTGGAAAATTGATTAATTTAATGATTCACTAAAATTTAATGGGTCAATCAAACGTTACTAAATTATGTTTAAGGAACCATTAACTTACTATTGATTCATTAAATATTTAATGATTATTTATTCAACCCAAAACTATACTGTTATATTTTATTTTTAGATATTGAATAAACCATAACATTTTGAGTACTATTTGAATTTTTAAAAAATAATAAATAATTCAATAAAATTAATGCTCCTATCGAAATAATAAATAGATCTTTGAGACTTAGTGATTAAAGTATTTAATATAAATTATTCTTATTTTTAGGTTAGGAACTACTTTTTTATAAATTTTTAATTTTACATTTAATAACAAAAGTATAGTATTAAACTACTTCATATATCAGCTATAGTTTGTAAATAGTTTATTATTTTTTATTGAATTTTGTCTATTGTATCATAAAAACCGTAATAAAAACTAAATAAATATTTAAAATAGGTAAATCGAGTTAACAACATCAGGCAGATAAGATAAAATGAATCAAAACGTTTACAATAACAATTGTATTTCTTCCATAAGATTTTAATAAGTTGTATAAACTGAATAATAAATAAAATGTTCATTTATATCAAACATAATTTTTCTAGTAAAATTTACGAAACATAAATATGAATCTATACCGAAACCCTTTGTAAAACCTAACGTACTTAAAATAATATGAAATGAAAATTTAAAATTCAGATCAGGAAATAAGTTGATACATTTATGATTTAATTTTGAATTGCAAATTTTATTTTAAAATAATAGCAATATCAATACTTATAGAATATTGTTATCTGTGTATTCTTTGTTTTACAATACATTTAACAAAAAACTATACAATCATGAACAATTTAATTAGTACTATAATTTGTATATGTTAATATAAAAGTTCGTAATCAATAATTTCAAAATAAATGTATCCACTTATATATTGGTATATTATAATATACATGAACGTTAACAGGATTTATTATCATATTTTTTTTTTAAAAAATTATCAATAAAAAAATATATTTGTTTTCATGATAGAAAATTTAGTAGTATGATTATTTATTACATAATTTTCTAACAAAGGGTTTTTAAAACAAAATGAAATTGTAGCTTAAGCTATAAAAATACATTTCAATTATTTATCTATACTTAATTATTAATTTATTTTAGTTTTTCAAATTAATATGTTTAAGTTTAAAAAAATATTAATTGGTATAAACAAAATGAATTTCCCACATGTATTGATGGGATCTATCATTAAAATAAACTATAAAATAGTGAACGAGAGTAATAAATGTGATAGTATTTAAAATTAAATAAAATGCTTTACTTTTTACAAATTAAATGCCTACGACTCATCAAAGCATCAATAGAGTAAGTCTACAAGCGAAAAATCTTAAAAGTAATATACAAAAATATCCTGCATCAAAGCAAAAAAAAATTTGATTTGAAATAAACTTAAATTGTTGTAATACTAATTCAAATAAATTTTAAGTACCTAAAGATTATAGAAACGAAATATACACGATTAATTGTTTTTATGTGATTCAATATTTAATTAAAAAATGGATAATTGAAAATTCAAACAAAATAAAATATATTCATTTATTGATGATATATCAATAATATTTTAAAAGTAATAACTATAATTATTACATGAAACATACTAAGATACGAAAAAAAAATAAAATTTTATTTACCAAACATGTACCTGTTTTAAAATACGCTGTTACAAGCAATAATCATCAGCAATTTATATTTTTTTCATCGAGTTTACGATAAGTATACGTATACTAAGTAAACACGTAAAGTATATGGAACATTTTAGAAAGTACGCAATATTAGTTATAATTTATGTTATTATTAGCTCTGAACAATTTTGTAAAACATCAAACTTAATTTTACCAATTTATAAATGCAATAATTATTATTGTTAAAGATTTGTATAAAAATTTATGATATTTAAAAATTCAGAAAAATATTGTAAACTATACTTATTTTTTTAAAGTTTTTTACTATGTTACAACACCATAACGGATGCTTGCTCGCAATCATATGTGAAGTGCCATAAAAATATAACCAACTTAATATTATCTATCCATACAATAAATAAAGAAAACTATATACTATCTTTCAAACGTATCTAAATATCACTTTGCAATGTATATTTAAAATAAATAATACCATGAATGCTGCTTGATCTTCGTTTCTGGGACATTCGGATGATGGTAGCTTTCTTGGATTTTTGTAAGTCCGATCATCATCATCAGATTTCAGGTCGTCTTCGTCCGTGTCTTCATCATCTATATCATCAACGTCATCCAAATAATATTGCACTGTTGTACCATTATACGGTGTATAGCTTTGGTACGATCTTTTGGCCATTTCATTCGATGGCAAATCTACATTGAACGTAATATAGTAAAATAAAAATAGGTAAATTAGTATAATCACTTATTATAAAACCAACGTGTAGCTGCATTAATTCAATGAAAGAAAAACCTTAACAGCTATTTTATACAATGGTAAATTTATAAGAATAGTTTTCATTGTTCAAATATTTTATGCTACAACAATTAAAATTATTTTTTTAGCCAAGAAAAAAATACCCTGCAAGTCACACTATCCTATAGTTCTATATATTTTCTATCTACGACGTTTTAATTTAAATTTTAATATTATATTATGAGTGTATTATATTGACGTGTTGTGCAGTTAAATTTTTATTCCAGTCTTTCCAAATTATGTTTAATTAATTTCTGCTAATATCTCTAAATCTGACTATCATACATTTAACATAATTTTATAATTCTTGTGTAATTTATTTGTACGAATATAAAAATCAGTGAACAATCACTAGTACCAGTGAAAACAAAAAAAAAAACTGTTTACAAACACAATATACATCCAAATAGAAATGTGTGGATGTGTGTTAACTGATGAACAAGCTTGTTGTAAAAAATAAATAAATTGTGATGTATTGTTCTATATACTCTTGGTAAAACGAACAAGAGGAATAAAATATGATAACCGTATGAAGAGGGACATAAAATGAATACGTTTTGACGAGTCTTTTGTTTTGTTATCAACATACATACTTTTTCAACAGTTAGATAAAAATACTATGCATATATTATTTTAGCTTTCTATTTGAATGATTAAAAATATTATTTTGAAAATAAAATTAGCCTAATCATACAATTTTATCAACAATAAACTAGTAGATAATCAAGAAATTAAAATTATAATCTGCTAAATGTTAATATTTTATAAAATATATGTAAGATATTTACTTAACAATTATTCATTTTTATAAAACTACACAAACATTTATCATAATAAGAACATTATAATTATTTATTTTTATCATTTTCAATTTGTACACTGAATAAAAATAAATAAAATCGTTATCGGATTTACAAAATTTAAATATAATGCCAAATTAATGTCATCAGTACTTATCACTTATTTAATATTTTAGAATAATTTTATCAAATTAATTTACGTAATACCTAATTATGTCTAGGTGTTTAGTATATTTATAAAATAATTAAATAATTAATAATATATATATATATATAATTCAAATATTTTTAAAAGAAGAAATAAAGAATTTCTTTTAATTTTAATTTCAAGCTGTATCTAACAAGTTTATAAGAATAACGTTAATCGAATAATATTTTTTTCTACATCGATGCTTTAATAATAATAATAATAATAATAAATAGTATACTAAAATATAGAAAAAATGGTAATCATATAAATTATAACACAATTTACTGATTACTAATTAATTTAAAAATAAAATTATGTTTATTGAGAATAGGATTTTCAGTTTAATTAATTCTGTAAGATTTCTCTCCTATGCAAATAAATAACCTACAATAATTGTGATGTATTGCTCTTTAGGGAAAATTCTCTAGCAATAAAAATTGATCTTTTTCTTCACTCAAATGAATTGAATACAAAATTTTTTTTTATAGACGTATGAAATATGAGAATTAAATTATTATAATGTTCACAGTCCAATAATGATTATTGACAATGCACGGAAGATATACTATAATAATTGAAATAAATAAAAGTAATTTAATTTTAACGCGAATTCAATGGTACCCTACCTAGTTTGTTAAAAGAAAAATATACGCCAACACGCAATTTTTTCAACAATACTATACTGCGGGTAATATTAAAGTCAAATATTCCCTGACAAGACCACTATACTATTTAATAAGCATTTCAGAAAATGTCATGGACAGTTGTGCCTGGAAATAATAAAAAATCCACTCGTACTTTGTGTTTATTGCTGATGATTGTCATCATCTACATTATGTAGTGGCTAGTAGTGTGTACAAAACTAAATAATTTTATATCCAAACAATTTACGAGCAAAACAACGCATATACCTATTGTAGATGCATCATAATATATTTTATTAATAATGTTTCAGAAATATTTATGAAAACAAAAAACAATGAAATAAATTAAATATAAAAATCATAAAATAAATAATATGAATATATACTATGACATTCAACATTCATCAATACAAATTACAATACTATTATAGAACAAAAGTTTGCAGTTGTATAAAGATTATTTTTCAGCAACTTATTTTTAATTTTTTTATTTTTGCAAAGAATGTCTATAAACAAAAATATCAAAACAATGCCCTACCCGTTTATGATACAGATACGTATGATACTTTATCCGTCGAATTAAATGTGTGGTTCTTTAACCATCGTTGATAATAATATAATTTTCAATATTCAAGTGGGAAGATGACAAATAAAAAAAAGGATTCAAAACAGACCATTGTACTCTGCTATAGTTAGTAAGGTTAGGTGTTAGGTTAGGACTGGCATTGTGCCCTATATCTTATTCTCTGTCTATTTTTCAAAACCAATAAAATAAACAGTAAATCGTTCGTTGGTTTCAGTCCAAACAATTTAAAACGATAGTGTCAAGTTCACACACGATTTTCAAAACCCTTACGTAACGTACACACAAAAAAATCTCTTGGAACAGATTATTTGTACATGTTATGTACTAAACATATATAAAACCTTAAAACAATTTTGGGTACAATAAAAAAGCTTCCTTGCAGGCTTGAAAAAATATTTGCTTTCTACATGAATTAACGAACAAGGAATAAATTGATTACATTTTTCAATTAAAATTGAATATTTTAATAAATACTGAGTTTAAATAATATATTACATGAATCAAAATAAGATTGTTAAGAACTACCTAGACCCAACATTTTATCTTTATTTGAAAATGTATATTGATTAATTAATAATTATAATATTGAAGGGAGAGAGCCTGTTTTTTTCTCTAATAACTTAGTAATAATGTTTCAAATTGTCTATGTTACTTACTTAAGTATCTATAATTACTATTCAATAAAAAATAAGCAATTTAAAATACTGTAGTCTCAGCTTAGTATAATACTATACTTTGATACTCTTGTTCGTATTAACGAATAACATTAACTAACTGATAACATTGAATGAAAATTAAAGTACAACGTATACGGCTTTGTATTTAAACATTTTGATAAAAATATACAATTGATAACAATAACCATGATTATAACAAATAGTGACCACTGCATAAACAGTTAACTATATATATTTGAAAACAAATCACAATAATTATTATTATTTACCATTAAATTATATTTTTAAGAAAATAAATGTATAACAAGAAAAAGCGTAAATTCATATCCTCCCAATTTTGTATACAAATATTTCCTATTTAAACTAAACCCTTTTATATTAATTTTTCAAATTTCATAAATTGATTTAATTTATGCATCTAAAATAATAATATTAACTCTTCACTCTAAATACTGGATATATTTAACGTTTAATGTAGCAAAACGAAATAAGGGTTCGAAATGTAACACCTATAGGGTCTTATAAAATTCTTATATTTTGATTTTTCTTAGTTATATCTTCAAAAGCATACATATTTTTTACAATTTATTTCAAAATTACTTTTCTTACTTTTTACATAATTCTATTTTTTTTTTTTTTTTTAAGCATTTCTATTAAATTACTTCAAATTATTCGTACATGATTAAATGTAGTAATAAACATTTTAAATAAGAAGTAAACAATTGAGATATTATTTTTTTTAATAAATCATCGTAAAAAATAATCTTCTTCGATCTAGAAATAAGTTACTTATATTTATTTTACATTCACATATAATCCAATTAAATTGTATTGTTTTGAAAACACAATGTTTTTAAATTTAAAAATTAAAGACTTTTCTGTTTGAACATTTTAAATATTTTAATATTAAAGTATCTTACAATAAGAAAATAATATGATTCTAAAGATAAAAGAGAATTATTTTTTTTTTATCTCTCAATTGATAAATTTGTATGGAATTCATGTGCGTATCCAATTACATTAAAAAATATGATTCTTTTCCAAATCTTATATAATTTAAATTTTATTAGTATATATATATATATGTAATTGAATTCATCTGGATTTATTAAAAAATACATATATTTATTATAAAGTATGTTAGATTAAATAAAAATAATTTTTATATATATATAAATAATTAATTTTTTGTTTTTGTATCATTGAGTATTTAAAACTATAAAATAATTATAGAAAATGTATATAAATTAGTTTTCATTATTTCAAATAATAATATTTTAAGTAATTCAAATAAAACTTTGGCCAATATAAATGATATTTATAAAAGGACATCCCTGACGAAATTAAAACAAATTTATGACGTGAATTTCTCAAGATATAGGTACGAGTTGGATCTACCCATTCTACACCGAGTATCACAATTATTTTTTTCAACAGTCTACAAACCTGTCCAATTTATGTCGAATAAGACGTTTAAAAATTGATAATATACAGTCGATTGGTATTATATACTATAAATATAAAAGACCTCTGGGCAAATAAAATCATCTACTCGTCGTGCGACGAACGTGACAAACACGTTCACACACACACACATTTCAATGATATTACGAGTAAAAAAATCAAATTTGTTTGTGTGCGCGTAATGAGTGGTGGGAGGGGGTTAAGTCGTGTTTGTCATACGCGTCGAACACTTTCGTTATATTAAAACTCGTAAATGATTATATCATCTAATAGACATATTTTATTCAAATATAGAAAATATTTTTTTAGAATAAATATCGTCCCGCCAACGAGATAATATTATTATATTAATAAGTACCGCGTACGACGAGCACTCTAATAAAACGTTAATAATACAAATAATAATAATAATAATTATTATTATTATTATTATTACCCCACACACGCTCAAAATAATTATAAATAGCATAGCGTATAATATTTTTATACTTACACGTCTGACAGCCGACGGCGGAGACGAACGCGACGAGGATGCCGAAGACGAGCGTCATGGTCGCGATGGAGATCGTCGCAGAGTCCCGTCTAGTCGTAGTATTTGTAGAAGTAGTAGTAGTAGTAGTAGTAATAGTAGTAATAGTAATAGCAGTAGGTACTAGCAGTGGTAGTAGTAGTAGTAATAGTAGTAGTAGTAGTAGTATTAGTAGTAGTAATAGTAATAGTAGTAGTAGTAGTAGTAGTAGTAGTAGTGTAGTAGTAATAGTAGTAGTAGTAATGAAGGAGTTGTGTGTGCTTGTGGTAGTTGTTATGGTAGTGTACGACGCCGCGACATCATCCTTCCGAGTAACACTGAGTCAACCCCGTCGGTCGCCGCCGCCGCCGCCGACGACGGCGACGACGACGACGACGTACTCGCACGTGATCCACCGCCGCCGACCGTGCTCTCCGCGGACCACTGTATACCGCGCCGAAACACGGCGGTACACCCCTTTACGCCGCCATAAGTGTGTGTGCACTGTGCACACGCCGTTCTCGCGGTTTTCACATATTTTAAATATCGCATTGGCACCTGTACTACCAATACGCGAGCTGTATAGTCGATGCGGCCCACCCGCGCTGCATGTACAGCAACCGCTGTTATCCCGTTCGTTTTTTGTAATCCCGTTTTTGATTTTTTTATGTTTTTCGTCCTCTTTTCGTCTGCGGCGTATCGCGATACGAGCGAAACAAAACGTGACCGCCGCCCGCCCTCCGACCTGCTATGCGTGTCTGTTCAAGATCAAAATTATCATATACGATACGTACAATATAACACGATGGGTCTTTTGCGCCCAATAGAACCTATATAACTCTCCTGTTCGCGCGTTATTGTCGTGTTTAATAAAATTATTATATTTTTGTTCATCGCCATTTTTACGGGTGACGGACGTGTAACTGCAATAAAATAAGTACAATTAATTATGTATATATCTATAACTATTAGCTGCTGGCTATTATAATAGCGTATTACTTTATTCCAAACAAAAAAAAAAAAAAAAAAAAAATGTATTCATGAATAATTTTGTAATCGGCTCTCCGAATAAATAATACCGACAAGTTCGAAATAGTATGGACTTATACTATAAGTCTATAAAACAATTATATTTATACGCATTAAGTCTACTATGAATTTCAGTTTTTAATAATAAATTAATTTCCTAAATAATAAACATATAATATCTTTACGTACTGCAAATTAATTTTTCTAATAAATTTAAGACTCTGCGTATAATTAAAATTAATTAATAAAATGCTTAGTGGATCACAGTATTTATTTTATACACAGAAGTTTTAACAGTTTAATAATATTGTATAAAGCACAATTTGTGTTATGTATATATATATATAGGTACATTATACACATACATATTATATTATAACGTAATTAAAAATCAATTTCCACTATAATTTAGCTTTTTCAGTGAAGTATATTTCTCGTTTAACTATACAACAATAACGATTTAAAATAATTAATTGCTTTAATTTATCAAAACAAAATTAATAATAAAAATAAAAATAAGTAATCAAAAATTATTTTATTAGTGTGTAAATAAATAATTTTCCTGCAACTGCTTTTAAACCCATAAATAATTTTAAAAAACAACCAAGTATATTAATAAATTAATTTAAACACATAATATAATATATTGCTTAATTTCTTGACTTATTATTGCGGAATTTAATTTCTACACCATAAAAACATATCGTACCTTATAGTAGTAATACGAGTATCTATAGATATACTTCTTTTTAATAAAACTGTTATGCATTTATTTATTACAATATATAAAATGTATAATTTGTTGTAATTTATATAACTTTAGTAAATTCTAAATAATATAATGCGTCATTATTGAAATTATGATAATAAATCAAACTATAATATATGAAATAAAGATTAAATTATGTTTTAAAACTATTTTATGAATAAATTATGCTCTAATTTTATACCATTGTACATAATACTCACATTCAAGTTAGATATTCAGGAATATTGTCGAATATGAAAAAATATACTAAACATTAGGTATGATTTAATATTTACTTCTATTACTCTATGTACTATAATTATACTTAATTAGAAAAAGACGTTAAAGAGATTTAAATTATAAAATATGTTCAATATGTTGAAATTATTAACATTAAAACAATTATAAATACAATTACCTATAACTTTATATTATAAATTTTTAAGTACAAGAAATAAATACAATAAGCATTTCAGTACACTACCCAAAACAAAGGTTAAATACTTGATACAGAACAGAGCAAAATATAAAGGCATAAGAAAGCTTATAGTTGACGGTCGACCAAACTCGACTATACCTATTGAATGAGCTTAACAACGGTTCACTGGGGTGAGAAATATCTTTAGCACCTTTAGACGATAAGTAAATTGACACGGACTGTTGCATTTAACGCAAATTCCGTTTAATCGTGTTAAAGTATTAAATGCATTAAAAATAATTGAATATGTTGAACAAAATGTACATACACACTAAAATCCAAAACATGCACAAGAAATCAAACATAATTTGTATAAAATTGAAAAAACTAAATGAAAACCAAAAAATATTGTTAAAAATAGGTTCAAATAATATCTATTGAAACATTAAAAAATATTTTTTAGATTAGAAAAACATATCATACTGTTGAGTAGGTATTTATAGAAGGTATAAGTAGTGAGAAAGATCGAATTCAATTCAAAATAATAATTAAAAAGTGTCAGTATAATAAATGTTTGTAAATTCTTGGGCAGTTCGGATATTTTAAAGTTGTAATTAATTTATCAATTAACGATGTCGCATGACGTTAAGTAATATGAAAACAGTTCGTCCTTGTATGTGATTGTATGGTGATTTAAACACGAAAAAAAGGTAAATATACTATAAGTACCTAATTTAATAATTAACAGACAATATCTTATAAACATTGAAAACTATTATTTTATATTTTTTAAAAAAAATTTGCAAATCAAATATATAATTTATAAATATATATATCAGTATATTACACATATCCATTAGCCAAATCTAAATTTTATAACAAATACTTTGCTCAACTACTATTTTCAGAAATCTAAATTTACAAAAAACTTTTGTTAGGTATAAAATAAAATTGCTTTGATTAATATTTTATTTTTAGTACATAAAAAAACAGCTTTATTTTTATTTGTTTGTTTGATATAGACCATTAAATGATGAAAAACGAAATTCACAGTATCATGTACATGAAACAATTATGTGAACATTACATGTACAATGTACATTCATAAGGGTAACATTTCCATCTGGATTGAGTGAAATTGTAAAAACAAAAAAAAAAAAAAAAAAAAATAGAGAATAAAAGAAGGAAATAATGAAAGAAACGTAATATTTTAGTGAACAATAAATTTCTACGGGTATCTTCATTTCACTCGTACAAATAAAAAAAATATTTTCAAAGAAAACCTAATCAATTAGTACTTAATAACTAGCAATTTTTTAACTTTTTTTAAATTTATTCAAAAGCAAAAAATATTAAGCACATTTTTTTAGTAAATTATAAATTGCGTTTAAATATAGATCCCGCTACATCTGGCATTTTCTATTTCTTGAAAATAACAAATACAATTATTATAATACGAGACACGGGCCTATTGCAATTAAATACGGTGAATATTAAAAAGGTATAACTAAGTTAATTCAACAATTTGATGTATATATAAATATTATATATATATTGTATATTTGAAATGTTAATAATTCACTTTATTTTCAAAAATAAAATTAATATGATTTAAAGTTAAACTTTACATAGTTTCTTTTAAGTAAAATATTTAATAACTAATATAGAAAAATATAATTATTGTCTTTAACAACTTAAATGCAAACTTAATAAATATAAATTTCTATACACTTAAACATATTTATTTTGCTATCATATATTATATACACTAGCAAAAATTTTCAATACGTATAAAATAAATTATATAGGAACAAAAAAAAACTCATATTTTTCTATTCAAGCAGAAACATACTCTAAGAGAAGAGATACTTTTCAGAAATCACAATTTATATTGCTTAGTTATTAGTTGTTACGTCTTTTTATTATTCAGTTTTTTATAGTTTGAAATAGGAAACAAATAAAATGTATGTACATTATAAAAATAATGGTAAATTATTATTTTTTGGTCAAACTTTATATTCCGAACCAAATTTATAACTGCAATATTCTTTTTATCGATATGGTGTTTTATTTCAATTGTTAATTGCAGTTGGTCAAATAATACTCCATGCAAAACCATAGTATAAATTTAAAAAAAAAAAACAAAAACCTTGAATTAATTAAATCAATAATTATTTTTATAATGCTACTATTAACTTTAAAGGTTGGATTTGTACTTACATTGGGATACTATAAGTAGAAATATAAAAATAATTTTTAAACTAAGTCAAATGTATGTCAGAAAAAAAATTTCAATGTGGAAATCAATTAGACAATAAATGCCGAGAGGATTAATAATATTAATTACTTGGTAACTTGATAGGAAAATCAGAAAATACATTACAATAATATGACTGTCGTAGAAATAGTAACATAATATAATATACTATTTAATGAAAAATAAAGATGTTTATCAATTATAAAATGTTAACACTTATCAAATATTTAAAAAAATAATGTTCGGTATTTCAAAGGATAAAATTCAGTAAAATCAGAAAAAAAATATCAAACATCTTATTCTTCTTCTTCAAAAAAAAAAATACAGACTATTTAAAAAAAAATTGTTTTTAATGACATTAAATAAAACACATAGCATAAGTCACAGTATATATATTATAAAAAATTAATTTATCAAATTTAACATATATCACTGAATTTCTAAACACATTAACTATGAAGGATTAATTATTATCCCAGGAATTTGAAAATCTAAAATACCTAATCTATAAACGTGAACTTCTAATAGAGAATCGATAAAACATATAGATGGCTAATAATTTATGCTAAATATTTACTGATTAAAATCTTTTTTTTATTTGTATTTTGTTGTTACATTATTATAACTGGTTTTTTTTTAAATAATAATATAAATTCATTAAAATACACAAACGCATTATGACTCAAATACATAATGTAGGATGTAGGTACGAAAGTATTTTAGTTTTTAAAGCAATTATTGCATAATAATTACTATTATTATTAGTGGACACATAATGATAATCGAACCCTTTCATCGAATATACTATGTGCGATGTTTGTTCAATAAACTTGAAAATTGGCGTTTCTCAGGAAACAACCCTAGCGACCGGTAAACAAAGTTATACATTGGAATAATTATATTGAGCCAATCTTCAAAAAATATCATTTTCATACTTATTATAATATGAATAGTAACGATAGCTATCGTAAGATAAAAAAAAAATGCTAATTTTTGAATCTGAACTAATAAAAATCAATGCAGTTACATAAATAAGCATTCCAAAAACAAATTGTTTGCGATATGATTTCAATTAAAAATTTTCATGCGGACAAACGCCACACGGCATCATCAGCATCCAGTCTTTCAATTCTTTCAGAACGCGATAATGAATATAAGCTACCGGTTGATTTTATATCTGATAAAAATCTTGAAGCCCAATTGGATAACAACTATAGGTTACAAGATTCACAAATGTGTAAATTGGACAAGACGGGGAAACAACATTTCATGTCTATACCAGACCATCGAGTAATTGACAGAAGCACATTCAAGCGATTAAGAAATAAAGCTGTGGTAGTAACCGCGGAAGATCGACGAAAAAAAGCTGAAGACTTGATGGCAGATAGAGAGAGGCTGGAAAGAGAAAGCGCTGCCAGGAAGCAAAAACTACAGAGCTATGACCTATATAGAACTAAAGGAAAACAACTTGCACAGGTTAGTACTTAAAATTCATATACATAGGTACATAAACATATAAAACACTCTTAACTCTATAGAATATGGTACTTATAAACAAAATACCTACTACAGGGTTATTCAATATGATTCATCGAGTTATAAATTTAAATACTTAGGTTTAGAGTTGTAGATCAATGATATATCCATATAAATTAACACATTAATTATAATAAAGTTATATATGATTGTGGTACTTACGTCTAAGTGTCAGATTAAGTGGTTTCCCTTTGTCATACAAGTACATGGTATTTTATAATAATCGATAATCAAAATCAACCCGGATACTATTACTCCAGTACATTCGTTGTAATTAATTCCACAAATTTTTTAGCTCTCAGCAGTTGATGGTAACAATGATACATACACAGCATCTTTAAAATATCTAGGTACAAAATTATTTGTCACATGACATTAAATATTCTAGGCACCTGCCCTAGGACACTGTGTGTTAAGTAACAGATGAATCATTTTGAATAGCTCGCATTTGTATAGGTTTTAGATACCAAACCAAATAACTGTAGTTATTTTTTTTCTGCCTGTAGGTAAACAATATTAATGTATGATTTAAGAAAACTATATTGTATAGATCAATATTCATTTTTACTATTTTAATATACCTATATTTCATTAAATTTAGTTCAATTTCAGACACAGGACACGGAATCCAAAAACAAATTATAGATACAATTTGCTACCAGAAACCTCCAATTGAAACATAGTAACATAATTGAAGATTGATGAATTTTTGTTGCTATAAAATACAAAAAACAAACACATTATATTTTTTTGTGAAACAAACAGTTCTAGGCCTACTTTTCTTTTTGGTAATAATTAATAAATAATAATAATACGTATAAGAGAAGAACATAAAAGTTGATAATAAAGTATTTCAATCTGTACGTGTATAGTAGGTATATGTCATGTGTATAAAAAAAAATAAAGAAACCTTGTGTATTTGAAAATATAATTAAAAAAAAAATAAAATATGTATCTAAAATATTTAAATAGTTTAAAAAGAAACAAACAATTTGGTATAAATTACAAGTCTCTACAGTTATTCTTTTTTGAATTGCAACAAAAAACAAAACTTATTAATTTTTCATGTTGTGTATACGTTTTAGGCTGCTTTTTGTTAATATTTCAAAAAAGTACTTAGATTTTCCAATTTATGACTTCTCAATATGATAATTTCTATTATTATTACCAAGAAAATATTACAATTTGAAAATATTTATACAATAAGTGAGTTTTTAGTACAAAATAAGTATGTTTTAGTACAAGGCATGAATAACATGAAAAAAGAATGAGTCCATTGACACCACTTCAAAAAATTAGAGAAAGAAAAAAGTAAGATTTTAAAATGATAAGCTGAGTTGGAGAGATCTCTAGCCTAGTTTCTTTTAAGTCGGCGTAAGGAATTAATAGAGTTAGAAGTATTAAAGAGATCGGATATTAAAAAATTAAGGTGATTTTGAGAGTCACTGTGGGATTTTTTAAAATAGCAAGAAGCAAGTTAATTAAATATTTGCATTCTTGGGTAGTAAATACGAATATTGTAACTACTGAAACAAAAAAATTTAATTTACCATAAATGTACTTAAATAATATTTAAAACTCACTCAAACTTTAATTCTATTATTATTTAAAATTTTAGAAAAGGTTGAAACACACCCACCGAATAACTTGTTATTTTATTAACAGAAAATTATCATTTAAAAATATATATAGAAAGAACCAGTTAACAAATCACTGTTTGATAAATGATCCTAAATACTACATTAATTCCGACTGGCAAAGGCACTTTCTAATAACGTTTCGAAACTATTACTCTACCTTTTACTCTTCCATCACTGTCAATTCTTGCTTACGTCCTTTTTCTAAAGTATTACGAACGTTATTTTACTTTGAATTCCTAATATACGTTTATTCGTCACACACTTTTTTTTCAAAAACTAAATAAAATCTATAAATACTATATTACCTGTGTCCTGTACTGTAATAATTTGTTTTAATTCAATATTAAATATCTAAATGTAATTATAATGTCATGTGTTTCAAATAAGCATAATAAATCGAATATAAAATGTTATTGTAATTTGTAATTATCGTCAATTATACGCTGTAAATTATAATTCTAATATTCCGCTGTTTACTAGAAGTATCGCTGTATCGTTTATTAAAAATAACAACTTCATTGTTAACAAAAAATTATTATTTAAAATTAATATTTTTCACAGTTGGACGATGAAGCAAATAAGAAGTCCAATTACCTACTGGCTAGAGCACAACAATTGCGACAAGACCAAGAAGATGAAATAAAGCACTGCAATTCTCTTATATTAAGTACAAAGTGCCATGCGATCAGAAACGCTCAAATCGCTGAAAAACAGCTTATTCAGTAAGTTAATTATATATCTGACTAATTACACTTATACAAAAGGATACTATTATATATTGGTTTAATATAATAACATTGATTATAAAATTATTGCAAAATGTATAAAAAAAATTGGAAATGGTAAGCTTAATTATACAACATTTTTAAACTAAAATAATTTACAAAACCTCATTTGACTACCTAAATGTTGGTGGTGCTAATACAAAATTTTGGTGTGGAAAATGTAATTAAATTATTGTTACTAAAAACCAAGTCATATTTAAAAAAAAAAAATAATAATAACCAATTATTATACATTACCAAGACCTAGAACATCTATCTAATCTTCATCTAATCCATTATTATACTATCCTCCCATCACTTAACAGGTAACAAAATATAGTTTATACAGTAATAGAAATAATAAGCCATCACTGGAAATTTTAAACTATATAAAAATAAAACAAAATCATCGTATAATCGAATAAAATTAGATAAATGGTATGTACCTAAATTATATAATATAGAAATGGTATAAAAACTAACCGTTTTCGCCGATCATAGCGTATTTTTATGACAATTTATATTCATCAGTTTTTTTTTTTTTTTTTTTTTAATGCATTTATAAAACTATAAACTTTATTCTGGGACATGTTACATCCCAAGACTTTTCTTCGAGACACTAGAACATATGTTACGAAAACGGTAGTCTACCGGCAAATCCGGGACACATGGCAACCCTAGAATAGTATACCTACCTACTACATAAAGTTAACGAATAAAGGTAAGCTTTTGTGTAACTTTTTACTGAAAATATTATGTTAGTTTTAAAAATGATATCGTCCAATAGTATTTATTTGAACACTAAATAATGATAATATTTTAATGAAAATTAATGCTCGAATTTTTCCTCCTAATTAACACACCATGCAGTAATACAAACTAATAAAATTCTACACAGTAAAAAGTAAAATTAAATTTTTTATTAGTTATCATAGTTTCAAATTTATTGTCATATTAACAAATGTATTGAAAGTAAAAAATAAATATTATCACCTGTACCTATTAGGTAAAAATAAAATTTATTTATAATTTTATACTAAAATAAACTTAGATAAAAAATATATTTTAAAAGTGTTTCTAATAAATAATAATAATGTAATTATATCAAATATATAAAATGTCTATATTACTCGTACTATAATATATTAGCATTACAATTTATATAAATTACCAACACAATATATTATTATATAGGAAAGAAATGAAAGAAGAGGAACGTAGATTGGAAGAAATGATGGAGCGGGAACGGGCGTTAGCCGCTAAAGAGCTTGAAAAGGCAGCAGAAGCCGAAAGGTTGAAAAAAAAAATTCAAGCAGTTGAAGTCGAAAAACAAATAAAAGAAAACGAGATTGCCAGGGAAATGGAATTAGCTAGGATAGCTGAAGTATGTGCTGACGTGTTATGTTTACAAATATCAGAGTTGTAAAAGAAATTTGTTTTAAAACATATGTATACCTACTACACCTACATAATAACTGTAAGCCCTGAGAATTTCAAAGAGGAGGGAATTATAAAGTAATTGTCTCCCCTAAGTCTTTATTTATGTTACCCAAACATTTATATATCGTTACCACAGCCGCATTAGATAACAAACCTTAAAATAATTTGATACACACAAAACGTATTTAATCATAATATGATGTGCTCAATAGACATTAACTATTAGGTACTAAATAGTTATTACCTATAGCGTCTATTAAGTACTATAGTTAGGTAAAAAGCAGTCATTTTATCTAAACTTTATCATTTACGAGACGCGATTGAACTAATGAGATATTTAGCATAACCAAATAACCAATACAACTGAAACCTATTTAAGTTGCAACGTAATTGTTAACCAAATGTAAATTAAGAACTATAATGCTAGGTAACTTATTGTGATAAAATAATATTTTTACTTTTGACAATTTTAAAATAAAAAAATACATTGTTATTTTGTAATTGAAAAACAATAATATAATAAAGCAAAATGTATTAGAATAATCAGAATTCGAATTGAAGGGGATAGAACTCCTCCACTATTTTTTTTTCTATTTGCGTACCACAAATATTATTTTGTAATGGAATGGGCAATGGGGGTAGAAGCGTAATCTAATCCCCATATTAATTTTTCATCAAACATGGATTTAAATTGTTTTCAATGATGCTGTAATTACAATTGGTTTGATAAATGTAATACATTTTATAATTTATAATTTTTTTTTTTGAAAGTTTTAATTATATTATAAAATTATTATAACGAAAATGAATTGTAATAGTTGAATATTTAGATGAAAATAAATTAATGTATTTATTAACATTAATTAGGTATATGTATAAAATAAAAATGTATTTAAAAAAATTTAGTAATGGTTGGGGGATATTGTGGGGGGAAAGCCCTCCACTGACCTATGTTAAATTATTTTTTATCTAGAACATAGTTTTTAAACCGTTAAATAGTGCTCATCTACTTAATTTTTTCCAAATAGAGCACTGAAAATAATTTAATATATAATAATGTATAATTCTTACATTTTGAACCTATACATATGTATAATATATTATAAAAACTATTCGTTATGAATATTATGATATTAAAATATATTAGAGTTGTTTTCTTTATAAAAAAAAAAAAGTAATTTATTTTTTTAATTTTCTTTACCCTCCTCTCCTAGAAAAACATCGCTGGATGCCTATGTTTTAATCGTTTAATAATCACTAATGTAAATTGGCGTTTATTGATTGTGTTTTTAACGAGAAAATCACTTACTCGCTGCTATTGATGCATATTTACAGGAAGCGATGATTCGAGCGGAAGCAGTGAATAAGATCCGGCACGACGAAGCTGAAAACCACAAGAAAAGAATGGAAAAACAAGCACAACTACGCAAAGAATACATGTTGCTCAACGCGCAGATAAGAGATTCGAAAAAACTAGAAGAGGAGATGAATAACATCGAAGTGCTACAGGTAACGATTATTAGTTATTACAGTGGTTAGAAACGAAAAAGTACTTAGATACCTACACTGGCTACACTCTACATATAAATATACTATTATGGTATATAATATTATATATTTAAATGTGAATCGAGTTAAATGTATATTTCGTATTTACTTTAAGTATATTTTATGTACCTTCAAGTAAAAACTATATTACAATAAGAAATGCGATCTGTAAACGTATATAAATACACCACAACGGTATATTCAACATTCCATAAAATCGGTTGAATAAATAAACATTCCATGGAAATTTGTAGCTATATAATACTATGTAAATACCTATCAACGGTACACAGCAATTTATTTTTTTTTAATATTCCCCTATATTAAAATTTTCCGAGAAATACTTTGAATTATTTATCAGTTATTGGTTTTATTTTAATTTTTAACAAATAAGCTTATTAATATAAATTAATTATGTCTTTAAAATATTTAAAAAGGAATAATATATAACAGTATTCATATATTATTTGCGGTTCACGTCTTATTTATAAAATCAAAATTTACTCATTGTTATTATGAATTTTAATTTTTTTTTATTTATATATATATGTATACTTATAAAAAGGTATGAAACTATAGGAGATTTGGATCTTAGCGCCATTGTATTTTATCTATGTGACTAACAAACATGTTCGTTTAGGCCACCTCTGATATATTAGCTTACTATTTTTTCAGACTACTTATAAAATAAAGTCTGTGACCAGTAAAATAAATTATAAAATAATTAACACTACTAAAATTTTAAATAATATATAACATAGATCCGATCGACGATCACATTATATTTATTTCAAATATAAATACGTATATGCACGTATGCAATACAAAATAATTTTTATTCCGTTAATGAAGTTGTTAACCTACAAATTATAATATCGATAAAATATCGTTTTAATAATAAAATATGATTTTATTTCAAGTTTTAATTAATTAAAACTAAATTATCGTTATTCTGTCATAGATACAAGAGTACACGCGCAAAAAAAACGAACGGGAAATAGCGTTCGAGCGAGAGCTACAAAAGCAAAAACTACTGAAGGAAAAAACTATTGCCAAGATACAGGCGAGTCAACAAGCTACATACGATTTACGTGCAACTAAAGACGAACTAAACGCGCTCAGAGTTAGAGACCAGGTAAACACAGTACTTATAACAATAACAATAAAATGTTTTAATATATTATACCTACATATTTATGTGTACACAAACGATCAAAGCATTACATTTTTTCGAAACTAAAAAAAAAATGTCAAAAAAATATATAGCCTATTATAAAAAAATTGTTTAAAAAATAATAATATAAGGCACGTACATAGTCTAGGCTAAGCATTTATATACCTAACCTAAAACTATAATAATTTAAATATTGGGACATTCCTAGTAAACTTTAAGTTTTGCGATGTATCATTTATGGGTGAGTATAAGTTCAAATTAAAGTCAGGAATAAGACGTATAAATAAAACTTTTTCATTTTTAAGGAACTTATATGGAAATTTTAAGAACGATAGGTAAGATTTTAAAGACTAGTTAGATCAATGGCTTACAAGTTTTTATAGTGGTCTCATGAGTTATACCTACCATTTTTAATTATTGCAGAATTACAAAATTAAAACTTAAAATATTTTCATATATAAGAAAAACACACTGGTTATATAGTTATGTTAGTTGAAAACCAAATGTACACCATAAAAAGAGGTATATTTTAACTGAGGAATATTATTTTGATAATTTTACGATTTGCAATATCACTGAAACAAAAAAATAAGAATAGTTCTCAGTAAAATGTTCGTTTCGTGGTGGAAACTGGGTTACTAGGATTATAAACCAAAATCTAAATATTTCATACCCGCCGTAGTCGTCGTACTGGTATTACATAACAATATTTGTAGATGTCTACAAAATAATATCTTTTTCATTTCTGCTATTATCGATAATAGTATAAAAACAATAAATACCTATAAATAAAAAACTGTTTCACCAAAATTTGTCAAATCTCGGGCGGCATGATAGATGCGTAAAAACGACAGGTGACGTAAAACATTGCGGTTACCTACTCGATACTCGGATGTTTCATATTAACCCAGTGTACATTATACTTGTTATAAATATAAATATTGATGATATAATATAATGTGTAATTATTTTCAATAGTCTCATCATGATATCAAAGTACCTACATAATACATCTTTAGACTTTAATAGACTATGTTAATACTTTACGATTGAAGGTAGAACGTGAGTGGCGCCGTAAGGAACGAGAAGAGGCCATAAAAAAAGCCGCGATAGAAGAAGAACTAAACGCAACAAGACGCAAACAGATGGAAGATCAAAGAAAAGCATACGCGTTTGAAATTCAAAGAGAAAAGGACGAAACCGAAAAAATCGCTAAACTTAATATAGAAGACATAAAAAAGAGTAAAGAAATGGAAGAAAAAAATAAAATGGTAAATAATATTATTACGTATTGGGGGGTTCCTAAATTGTGGGGCGACAATGCAAAACGTACTATTTGCATTTTACATATTTTTCAGGAGAGGTCATTTTCTACTGTGTATTAAACAATTAAGATATAAATGTTGCTAAAATGTTTAAAAATAGATAAAAATCTAATAAATACATTTATGTAGGTAAAAATATTTTAGAATTTATTTTTTTTACTTAAATATAGCATGTTATATTTTAAACAACATTTTTACAAAACGTTCTATTTCTATAAATTAAATTGTATAATGAATATAATTTAATATAATTTTAAGCTGAGAAATTGAAATACTTTGACTCAACTACCTAGGTGTTCTATTAGACTTATAAATTTCAATTAAATTTCGATAAGCTAAGAAAATATATAACATATAGGAAACTGGTATCATCATGTTATGATTTGAATCATAACTTATATTTTTTAAAGAACTGAATGTCAGAGGACCACAATTTGAATCATTGTAAGACAACTATAATATTATAATAATTAGTAATTATTATAATGTCATTAGAACAGCAATGTAGATAACTATTACTATTCCAGATATAAAATACAAAAAAATATCTTTAAATTAATAAGTTAGGAAACATAATTTGTAGAGGTGTAAACATTACCTTATTTCTAGCAGCTTTGAGAACTTTGTTGTTCATCGTATTAATATTTGACAGTTGATTCTCAACATCAACTACCTGAAGATATGAATAGTAGAAATCATAAATTAGCTATTGATTATTTTATGATATGATTGGTGGTATACAAAAGATTAAAAGTTCTGACATTATGTTATTTTTCAAGTACCTACCTACTTTAATATTATATTGTTTTACTATATAGCTGTATGTACCTACCTTGTTTTTCACCTTATTCATTATCAATTTTATTCTTTTCGACATGGTAAATGAATGTTATGTATAAAATAAAATGTAAGTATAATAGATAATTATTTGTCATGGTAAAATAATAATTGTACAAGCATTGAGCAAAAATATGTGTAATCATCAATAATTCAATTTCATTGTTGGGACTTATCACCAAGTTTTGGCGCGCATAAAAATTAATGTTTCAAAGTTATAAACGATTTTTTTTTTTTGTAATTTCGATTGGCAAATTGATAATATAGGTATTAAACAAAAATCTTTTATCATATATTGAAACAATCTTATTTAATAAAAATTAAAATCTACCATTAAAAAAGAATTTTTGGACAACGTCGTTTTTGATAATAGTACGTTTTACATCCATACATTCTCCGTCCTATACCATTTACATGGGAAATAGTACATTTTGCATCATCGATGGAAATTGTACATTTTGAAAAAATTGATGTAATTACTAATTAGTACGTTTTGACAACATTCTTTCAATTTTTATCATGGAATCTATAGCAAATAGTACGTTTAGCTTCAAACAGTAAATACTTCATTTTGACGAAATTTATATTGTGCAAATAGTACGTTTTGCTTCAATTGACTATTTTAAAATCGGTTATTGAATGAGAAATAGTACGTTTTTACCTAATCTGACGATGCCAATCGATCCGCCGCAATTTCAAACATGTTTTAATGTATAACTCCATTTTGACAAAAATACAAATAGTAGGTACGTTTTGCATTGTTGCCCCACAATTAACGATGAAATGATATCAAGAACCGAGGATCTATAATTATTTTACATTCTATTTAAAACACATATTTTGCTTAAAAACTTTCATTCATAAAATTTTAAACATAAATAAGTCAACTATGTCAACATAGTTTTGCAATAAATAACAATATAAGTGTTATATATATCCATATAGGTAATTAATAACAATTATTTTTAACTTTTATTATCACCTAAAACCATCACTAATAAACTTATACATCGAGGAAACATAAGTTTGGCCGCGTATTATATAGGTAGATAGGTACTTACATACATGAATACTAATCATTTGTCTAAACCAGTAACTCCTATAATTTTTAATGTAAGTGTACTGTATAATAGAAAATCGAAGCACATCGTAAAAACCTACTAAAACAAATCCACGACAAAGAACAAGAAAGGATACTAGAAAGAAAAAGATTCTTCCAAGAAGGAATTAAGTTGAAACAAGAAGAACTTTCTAGGCAAAAAATGTTACGGGACACAATGTACAATAAAATCGAGGAACTCAAGTAAACAATAATTATTATAACTGACAACCAACAAATGACATTCGTTTCCGCATTATTTTGAATAAATAAACAATTATAATATAATTTCAGGATGCACAACGTACCGGAAAAGTTTGTTCAAGGAATTGTGAGACAACTCAAGTTACACAAATAATAAGACTTTCGACGAGACAAATATTTCTAGAAGAACTGTTTTTACAGTAAATACAATTTCAGCATTCTAAAAATACCTATTGTACACTTATAAACCTATTACAAATTTACAACTCGTATTATGACATATTATACTACGTGTCTACGTACAATGGGCACACGCGAATCGATCGTGCAAGAGATGAATTTCGCACTCAAGATGAGATTCTCGGCGACAATCTAATGGAATTCCCGTGTACGTTTTAAATCTGGCGCAACAAATTGGTTTCGATTGAATAGCCACAGAATACGATGTTCCATAAGCTATTCCTAATATAACATTCATTATGATATACCTACGCGTATAATTGCAGTTATTTACCGTTAGAACAATTTATGGAAACTTAAAACGTTGTGTTCACTGCATAATACTTGTTTCAAACTGTTACGCTATTACTACGTGCAACGTGTATGCAGCAATTCTTTTCATGTTAAAACTAAGTGAAATCAATGTTTAAAATATTAACTTAACCTAGCATACTTTTCTTATATAAAAAAAATACTGCTTACGAGTTACGAATTTGGAATAGCTTAGATTTGTTCTACAAACCAAATTACCAAAATAAAATCATAGGTCAGTAAATACTAGGTACAATAGTAATTTTTAGTTACTTTCTATTTCACGTGGTAATAGACAACACTAAATTATAATAAAATATTCAAATACAACTGTAACAACATTCAACTAAAAAATTATTTAGCTTAATATTTTATTTTATATTTTTTTAACTAAAATTATCATTTTGAAACTATAAATCAATATTCAACATCTATTTAAAATGTATCTCTCAGTATAATATACTATTTTTAATACATAGCTTTACACACTATTTGAATTATTTTAAATTTTCAATATAATACTAAGTATACAAATATATGACTTAATAAAATGAGTTTGGTCAATAGTTATTGATGATCGACCTTTAGCAAACTCCTAAAGGATGATTATCGTACATAAATTATGACAATACAATATTATACAGAGTAACAATTCTTAACCTTTAGTAGAACACGGACTCCCTCAACAATTTTTTTTTTGTATATCTTTCATTTGAAATACATCACGTGTTGTAGTATGCAATTATTAAGGCTGACGCAGATCACAGCCCACAGATTAAGAACCGCTGTTACAGAGTATTATCAATGCCAATTATTACTATATAGTTGATATAATATGTAAACAACAAATTATTAAGTCTATATCACTAATTTAAGTTTTACCAGTTATTACAACAGCTACCTTATAGACAAGGCCACTGTTAATTTAAGGTATTAATACATTATTTAATACTATATGGGTTAATAATAGAAGTATATATATTTTTTTGTACAAAAATGTACAAAGTATTAATATTGGATTAAATTATATATTTTGTCATTTAAAGAATACTTATATCAGAAAAAGGAATTTTCAGGTTCAAAAATAATCCAAAAAAAAAAAAAAACAATTAAAAAATACATGTACCAGTATATTCATGTATTCATAAAGAAAGAAACAACCAATACATACAGTAAATTTAAAATTGCATTCTGTGTGGGTATTGATTATTCCTTAAGCCAAACATAGATGAAAGGTACAAGAAAAGAGATTTCTTATCTTGGTGTTTCTTAATGATGTTCAATACCTGTGCATCTACTAACTTTTGATCAGACTTCCTTTTTTCAGTTGGTCGGTAGGTCTAAAAAAAAAAAATAAAACATAAATAATATTGAAGTTAAATGGAATAATAATTAATCGAGCTCAACAATAATACCTTGGGTTTTTGAACAAATAAGCTTTTACTATCGTTCTTCTTAGGCTTTTTCTTCAATAAAGTACGCTTGAAGTACTTGTCATCAACCTCCTCGGGAATCTTAACACTTGAAATATCCAACTTAGTCTTGGTAGCGATTACATGACCTTGATGTACACGTCTCATTGGAATGGCATTTAAAATAAATGGTCCAGTGATCAAAAGTAAACCAGTATCAAGTGTTTTCAGCAAGACTGCACGTTTGCCCTTATGAACACCAGTCAACAAAATAACAATTGTTCCAGGAGTCAATGATGAACGGATATTGCGCTTATGGTTCTTGAATAAACCACGAGACTTATGTTTCTTTGGTCTATAAACATAAAAATATTTTTGTAGGTATTATTAAAACAATAAGAATACAAAAAAAATGACACTTAAATATACATTCAATACATTCATTTTTGGTAAAATTTACAATAAATTGAATTTAATCACATGAATACTTTATACATACAAATTAAACTTAGCATTCTTTGTCATAGATGTAATAAATTAAGATCAAAATTAATAAATATATCACTTATTTGTGTCCATTTAATATAGATTTACATATAAAAGGTGCATAAATATAAATGAATATGATTTATGAACTTTCTTTAGCACAGGAATACTTCAATGCGCATAACCTGCGACTCTGGTTCAATATTTATAATTTTAAAATTAAAAAATGTATCACTTATTTGTGTCCATTTTGTATACATTAATAATAAAAATGGTGCATAAATATAAATGAAAATTATCTATGAACTTTCTTTAGCACAGGAATACTTCAATGCGCATAACCTGCGACTCTGGTTCAATATTTAAAAATATATATAAGTCTATTTAATTAAAGTTAAATATAACAATAAGCTTAAATATAATGTATCACTTATTTGTGTCCATTTTGTACATAAATATATATAAAAGGTGCATAAATATAAATGAAAATAATTTATGAACTTTCTTTAGCACAGGAATACTTCAATGCGTATAACCTGCGACTCTGGTTCAATAACTGCTTAAATCGCTATTTAAATTTAATAGAAAAACATAGCAACTAAAATCACACAGAAGAATCAATGAAAGTATATTTATAAGCTACAGGCATATCATAGCTCAATACTGAAATTGCTTTCATGATTTTATAAGTCATAGCCAATTTTTTAAAATGAGCAACATGTTAAATGAAGCAGAGTACTTAGTAAGTATACATCTGTACTTTGTAGCCTAAAATATCAACAATTTATCATGCTTTTCTTAAATATAAAAAAGTTATGATTAATGCCAAATTTACTGAACATTAAAATTTGATAGAAATAAATGCATTAACAGAGCATAGGCGAATCATCATAACACTTGACTACGTCATTAGTTGGAAAAATTTGATTTAACATGTAAAACATTAGTAGCATTGATTGTGATTGTAACTTACAGCAGAAAAATAAAAAAAACATTCACTTAAGTATTCTTTAAATTACTACTTATTGGTATATTAAACGCTAAATTTAAAATTAACCTAAGATAATAATGTATTTATAATTACGATTTCAATGTTGGGTAGTATGCCTTGCGTTTGACAGTGTGTACTTCACGGGTTTCACCATTCTTCTCGCCCTTGATTGGTTTAACAATTATAGACTTCTTCTTTTTCTATAAAATTACAATTATGTTGAAATAACTTATAACCATAGTATAAAAAGTACTAAGCAAATAAAATATTCACTGGAGTTTCAGCCAATGGTTTTCCTTCTGCTTTAGCCTTAGCTATCAACTTAGCTTCAGTTGGTCTATGAACGAAACGCCATGTTCCACTCTTGTAAACCACTTTCCATGTAGCTGAACCACTCAACAAATTTTGCTTAGGCTTTTTCTTCAGGGTACCTGCTGCTCTAGCCTTCTTTTTGGTTTCATATTTAGCCAAGCTCTTAACTTTGCTTGGTCTTAACTTCTTTTTTGCATCAGAAGATGCAGACTTAGCTGCAACTGGTTCTTTAACTTTAACCATCTAAAAAAAAATTTAAATTAGATAAAATATTTAAAATAAATTTGGGATATAATAAATATATCAGATAATATTTATTAGTAGACATATTATTTCAATCTATGCTAACGAATCATATTCATTATTATAAAGAACAAACTTCTAACAATGATTCAAGTTGAAATATATTTTGATGATAATAATACAAAATTAAATATAAATGATTAATACCTTTCTAGGTCATACTTTTCCTAAAACTTCAACACTATAATGGTAATATTATGTAATAATTAATTAAATTATAATACCAAAATGCATTTTAAATAATACTACAACTACATTAAGCAGTACGAGACTATGAATCATTCATCGGAACCTATTTCTCATTAATAATTAAAAAATAACTTTTTCAGTTTTTACGAGACGATTATTCTTAATGGGCACAATTTTTTCAAGACTACATTTTCACTAGACAATGAAATTAGAACAGAATGAGATTAGTACAATACCGGTAAATTCCTGTTTTTTCCTTTGATGATAATAAAATTAAAATGCGAAAATCTAGAGTAACAAATATAAATGTGAGGATTCAATTACACACACATATTAAATAAATATTAACAAAATGTTAACGATAAATACAATTTTATGAAGCGACGAACCGAATTTTACACAACGGCTGTTTATAAGCCAATTTTTCGGGGGGAAATATTTTTAATATATTTTACAAAGACATTTTAATAGATACTCATTGAAATCATCGTAATTAGCCAAACTTAAGAGATTGAACAGATTAGAACGGATAAAAATGGGTACTTACTTTACTGGAAAATCGGTGGAAGTATAACACTACGTTAATAGAACACTCGTAAAAAAGAAGACAGCGTTAAGAATTGTTATTTGGTAAGTGAACAAGTCGAATTGAGGTTATCTGTTTACAGTGTTGCCAATGTCGGTGGTGACAAGTCTATTTCCCACCGGGCACCGACTAACTCTCATGTGTAAAAAACTATTAATATTTTATATTATATAAACGCGTTAGACAATACAATACTGCCCTTGTCATTAAAAACAAATTAAACTATGCAAATAGAATTGTTTTTATTAAAATAATAATTAAAATAATAACAATAGTGTACACATTTGGTAATTGCCAATTGGTTATAGTTTTCATACCACTAACCTAACACATCCTGTTTTACGCATGATTACTCTTATCAAGATATTTGTTAACAATAACATTCACAACTTTTTGTTTTGATATTCCTAATAACAAACCAAGACGACGTGTTAACACCTAACACTAAATGTTAAGTTTTATCTTTAGTATGTATTTTACTGATTAATGATTGTGAGTATTATAATATACTTTACTTCTTAATATTTTGTAACTTAATAGTGTGTATCATTAAGCTGTAGTGTACACACTACACAGTGGTGCACGTCATGATCTGCATATAAAATATTAAAAATACACTAAGTGGACCTGAAACATTTTACTTAATTAACATACACTATACAGTTTTATTTATTTATGCAAATCTAAATTTTAGTTAATATTTCATTCATCAGCACGTTAGGCATGTAAATTATTTTCTCATTTAAAATGGGTCAGGTTCACTTAAATACAAATAAAATATTCTACAGATACCTATGAATTCAAAGATAGTTCATACCATGGATTCCACCAGTTATATTCAGAGTTGTGTAGTTTTTATTTAATCATTTTCAACTTATTCTATTAATTGATCAAAAACCTTCAAAATGACTGACTATTCAAGATTTGAAGATGATATTATTGTAAACTCATATCATGCCCAATCACCTAGTGAGTTTTTCTTTATTCATTTTGATTTTTTTTTATTTTTGGATAATATTTTTTATTTACATGTTTAGACCGCAATGGAGACGTTCCATTAAGTATTAATGATTCAACAATACCAAATGAAGATGGTGAAAATATAGATTTAAGAAATCACTTTGACGGTCGTCTTGATGTGATATTTAGTGATGGTGATCGTAGAATAGATGTAAATCAGTTTTGGGAGATGAACTACCATGAAGCATCTATATTTTTAGAAGTAAACTATTTTAATGAAAAAATGTTGAACCATTCATCTATTTTTTTTGATCTACAATTTATTAGGAAGGAGAAAATAATGAAAAATTTGATTCTCATCCACACGAACCTGAAGCTCTTCCAGCTTATCTATTGGTACATAATGACTGGTACTATGGAATGGATTTGGCTACATCATTAGTCCTAATTGTATTAGCATTCGCTGAAGATCCGGCTACGCCACCATTTAAAGTAAGACAATTCTATAAATAATTGATTATTACTAATTTTATGATTTATTAATTCATAGATGCCAATTGCTCTACATAGTATTATTGAACTATTTTCCTTGGCAGTGATTGGCCTTGGTTTAGCATTGAAACTTAGATGGATGGGTTGGTTAACAATTTTGAAACACAAACGAACCATGTTAAAAGTAAGTGCTTCTAATATAATAATTAAAAGGTATATAATTATAGATAGTTCAATTATTTGTATTACTTTTTTTACATTATATCAACTAATAGTTATCCATAATAATATATCCATTTATTTTTCATTTTAGTGTATAACGTTGACAATTATGATTGTTGAAGCATTTGTAGTGTTAATACGTCAAACATCTCATTTCCGAGTATCAAGAGCATTGCGGCCAATTTTTTTAGTGGATACTCATTACTTAGGTGGTGTTCGGCGATTTATTCGACAGATACTTCAATCATTACCTCCAATATTTGATATGTTGTTATTGATATTTTTTTTTGTCACTGTATATTCTGTGCTTGGATATTATTTATTCAAAAGTACCACAGATGTACACAATCACTTTGATACTTTATTTAACAGCTTTGTCAATATGTTTGTTTTATTAACTACAGCCAAGTTAGTAATGTTTTTTCAATAATTTATATTAAAATTAAGTATTACAATGGTAATATGGTATATTTTAGTTTTCCAGATATCATGATGCCAGCTTATTCAAAATCTAAGTGGTATTCTTTGTTCTTTATTTCATACTTATGCATTGTATTATATCTCCTCATGAATTTGGTGAATAAATTTAATATAATTGATATAATAAACTGCTAAATTTTAACTATTATAATAAATTTATTTCAGATGTTGGCTGTGGTTTATGAAACATTCACTAGTATTGAAAGAGATAAGTTCCGAAAATTACTATTACACAAACGTCAAGCATGTAAGAATGCATTTAAGCTACTTTTGACCAAAGAAAATCCTAACCAAATGGAGTTTGCTCAGTTTGAAGGAGTAATGAGATATTATGCCCCCAAAAAAAATAAAATTAAATAAATACCATTTAATTATTAGAGACTAACTTATCATCATTGTATTATTTACAGGTAACCGAGATTTATTAGTTATGTTTAGATATTTAAACACAAGTGGAACTGGTTCATTGACCATTGAAGAATTTTATGGGATATATGACTCTGTAATGATGACTTGGCAACCACAAGCTTTAGATACACCTTGGTACTTCACAGCATCCCCAGCAGTACAAAGAATTTGTCAAACTGCAAATTCAATCATTTCATGGCCATACTTTGATCACATATTTTGTAAAAAAATTTATGTTTATAATATTATTTATGAATTTTAAAATTATTTAAAATATGTTTTTAATTTTAGACGTTTTAACGACATTAAATGGTATTGCAATGATTGAACGAGGAATGCAATCTTATCCTAACTTACAAACTTCAGTAATTGCATTTAGTGCCGGATGGGACACTTGCTTCTTCTTAGCATGTATTTAAAATAGCTTAATTATTAATCTTATGTCAAATTTTTATAATTTTAAACTATAAAAAAATCTTATATTGTAGGTTTTACTCTAGAAGTAGCATTGAAGACACTTGGCATGGGATTAGAACGTTATTTTTCATCTGGCTGGAATTTATACGACTTTGTTGTAACCTTTGGAGGTTTGATTGCTGTAATATCCCTACGTCTATTTCCAGATTTTGTCTATGTAGTCGTTTTTAGACCACTTAAGTTGTTACGATTATTCAAATTAAAAAAACGCTATCGAGACATTATTGGTACTATGGCGATTTTATCACCTTTAATTAAATCAGCTGGATGTGTTATGCTTGTCATGTATTATTTTTTTGCCATAATTGGAATGGAACTGTTTGCTGGCTATGATATGAGAAATTGTTGCAAGTAATTATCATTATTTTTACATTAAATTTGTTTGTTTAATTATACAAAATATATTTATTAAAAATTTTAGTGGCACAAACATTGAAACATATTATAAATACACGCCTGACAAATCTGGTTATTATTATTTAAACACTTTTCCTAATTTGGCTGTCAGTCTTGTAACATTATTTGAATTGACGGTTGTCAATAATTGGTTTGTTGTGATGAATGGATATGCGACAAAAGTTCATGCTGCTAGTCGAGCATACTTTGTATTATTTTATCTCTTTACCATGGTTGTGTTAACTATAGTTGTTGCATCAGTTCTTGAAGCTTTTAGGTTCCGAATTCAATACAAAAAGCAAACTACAAAACGAGACGGTAATGATTATTCTTAATTTAATAATATTATCAAAATCCAATGTTGATATTAAATTACTTAACTTATTATAGAGGAAAAATTGCTCCACGAGGAAATTGAATTAAAATGGGAAGATGTTATGAATTATGTGAAAGATTTCCAAGCATTGCAAAAATACAGATCAGATATGTTTGTTGGAGTTGTAAGTGCTGATATAAATACTAATTATTGTATTTAAATATATTAATTAGTAATATTTATTTATAATTTTAAAATTAATAGGGTAAAATATCATTTTTGGGAAGTCGACCGAGAAATCGTCAAGTATTACAGCGACGAATGTATCGACATGAAATTGAACAATGGATGCAAGAAGCAGCTGCTATTGATAAACGTCTATAATCAAACAAGTTTCTATTCAATGAAGAAAACGAATTAAACTGATGGGGTCAATTTAAAGGTAGCTAACTTATTTACCTTTGTCATACAACTCGTATAAGGTAAGAATAATAACTTTATTTAATAATTTATTAACTTATGCTAATAATTTTTTTCATTTAAAACATTAAACAATTGAAACTTATTATTATTTTTTTTTTAAGTTTTATGAAAATTAATTTTTTCAAATCACACTTTGATTGTATCTCAATTTAATATCATACACTTATGATACTTATTTTATAAGTACTTAGTACTAAGAGTATTATTGAAGAAATTGGATAGTATTTAAGAGTGCCGTGCAGTAAATTACGGACAAAACTATTATAATATTATACAGTATTGAAAAATATTAGCCTGTGATCATAGTATTATTCCGAACAAATATGATCAAGTATTCTGTTACTATTTTTTTAGTTTTTACTTATAGTTTAATTTATTATTATTGTTTTATATTTATTAATATTATTTATTTCTGTTTTGAATCAAATATTTTTTTCTGTGATTAACATATTATATTAAATATACCTAGTATTATACAATACAAATTTTAAGATAATAGACAATTATACCCAACTGTATTATATCTCCTAACCGTGAGGTAATATTTAGATAAATTATATTCATCTAATTATTTAAAAGGAGTTTAGATCGTTAATTTAAAACATTTAAACTCATGGGTTGGTGAATAAAATATGTAAACTCTCATTGGAACTATACTTTATGCCTAATCAAAATTCAATTCATTTTTTATATAATATAATTTACCTCATTAACTCTCTTTTAATTTTGGGCTTTTGGGTTTAGTTTTTAATAACACTACTTTATTTAAAAGAAAATTTATCAATTAGTCATCTACCTATGTATGACAGTAAAAAAATTATACTATGTTAATAATTTATTATATATTGTAAAAATATAATTTTTATGAACCCATGATTTAACATGTTATTAAATATTTAATACTCTATACACTATTATTATAACTCTTGCATGTTTAATGACTAATACCATCTACAGTATGTATGTAACCATTATAATATTTTGTTTGAAAAATTTCTATGTATTGAAAGTCACAATTTTCATAACTTATAATGTGTGTTTTTTTTTTTAATCTATTATAAGATTTTTGTAACTATTTTAAAAGTTAAATTACTTATTTTCATTGTGGTCTTAAATCTTAAATTGTAACAAGGGGGTGAGCAAGTATAATATAGGATGACAAACTTTGAGAGCACCCTGTGAATAAGATTTTTAACTAAATATTGTATCATTAAATTAGTATAGCTAACTAGTAACATGTAATTCTTTATAACAATATGTATTAATATATATTTAAATAGCATAATTATGTTTTATCTCGTTAAATTTTATTTGAATTGTTTTAATTTACAAGTATAACTTCTTACTCATCAAATGCTATTGTCTTAGGCCTATATCAAAATAAAATATTTGTGTACTTTCACAATACATAGCCATATTCATCTTTGATAATTTCTTAAGTTTCTAAATCACATAAGCTAAAAATTGCTGTAACCATATATCATCATTATATATATATATATTATACCTATGTTTAATTATAATGTAACCCAAACAAAATATATTTTACCCATCAAGTATTTGATTTTTTTGCAAATATACCGTAGCTGTGATCACATAGTATTATTAATTACTATAAATAGATTTATATTTGACAGTGCAATCCTAAATGTCTTCCTTGAAAATTATAGAAAAAAAAGATTATATAAGTTCCTAAAAATTGAAGAAATTTAATTTAATGATTAGTATTGACTTGAGTATACTTCATAAACCACTAAAATTTTTAATGCAAAACATTACAAATTTTAATTTGATAATTGTATAATTGAATAATATTTGTATAGTAGTTCACCACTATTATTTTGAAATAACATGTAATCCATAATCATAAAACATAGTTATCGCTACTTTAGTAGTTATAAGTATAATCAATATATGTATCTAATGTTAATATTTAATTTTAATAAATTTTTAATAACATGTATAATATTCAATTTTAAGAGTACCTGAAAAGACATAATTTACACAAACACATTTTAAGTGTTATATCTAATTAAAATATAGTTTATTTTATTCAGTTACTGTTATCATATTATTATAATATATTTCAATAGCAATTAGTAAATGACTAATGATTGATTTTTAATTTTGACTGTATGTAGAAGTACCCATTATTGTGGTTGTTGATTCACTTTATTTTTATTTTATTTGTTACAATTTTTGATTAATAAATTATATACATAATATACTACATAACGTACTATTTTTAATACCATATACATAACACATCCATTCTTCTATTATCTAAATTTAATGAGTTATACTGCATAAATAATATGAGGGATACACATGAAGGAGAGCTTAACACCCTACCCCATCCACTCCACAGGTTTGAACATTTTTAATACACGGTAACAATTTTGTAATTTTTCACGATAGCAATTCTTTTTAACTTAGTATTCAAGACAAAATTTGTATGACAATAGTTACTGTAGTAGTAACCAGTCTGTGCTCTTACCACTCGGTCATTGCATGCTTCTTTTACGATGAAGACACGTAAACATCAATTAGTCGGATGAGGTTGAGGTTGATTAAATAAAGTTAAATCGAAATGTAGTTTTACAAAGTAGATAATTATTTATTAAATTTAAGAATTAACTGAGTAATGTTTAATAGAGTTTTTCGACCAAATATATATATAAATACCTATTCTACCAGGTAGTATGCGTTAGTCTAATACGAGAGGTACTCGTATAGGTGGCGATGCAGCTGTAACAAAGTCCACGACCCTTATTAGTACTTAAAAGCTGATATGACTGTTTAACAATCTCTTAAGCTGTCTATAACAGAGCTCCTAATTATATGGGATATGCCGTAATTAAAGTAAAGAGTAAAGGATGATTGACGTAATTTAATGTTTTGTTGTTGTGCTAGCTAAATGCTAGCCAATGAGATGCAGTGGCGGCTATCACATAACTAAAAAATTACTCGAGCACCACTTTCATAATTGAGGTTTATGGGTTAGAGCCATTCAGACTCGGGTATCAACTCACAAGACTGATTATTTTAATATTTTAAGCTATGACAGTTGAAAGTAATTGATATACCTACCTACCTATCTAATAAAGGTCATTTTGCGTTCAATATTCTACCATAACACGTTATTTCTAGGATTTTTTTATTTTAAACTTATATATTGAGATGTTAATAATCAATCGTACCTTTCTATCACTATATTTTTTAATTTTTTCATAATATCATAATATATTGTAAAGTTATATGATATATCTAGAAACCTAACCCAATTATAACATAGTAAAATCTTATCTTATTTCTTTTTTTTTTTACTAAATTTTAGTAGGTAATTGCTATATAGTATGTTATATTTATTTACATGAATTACTTTTATAAAATAATGTTTGAGTAAACAATTTAAGTACTAAACAAAATTTATACCGTAAAAAGTGATAAATTTCTTTTTAAGATTATCTCAATACCTTTTTTATTAATGTAAAATAAAAATATCAAGTTATTTATTTTTATAGTAATATGATATTAACTAAGTCATAACTCATAAGAACAAGTACAAAAAGATTTATTAGTCAACATTTGAATAATTAACATAAATATAAGTGTGTAATAGTGTAATAAATGAAAACACTGATCAGTGATCATCATCACTTTTGACGCAATTTACTATACCAACAACCATAACACTAGATATTTGGAATAATAATAATATAGCAACCATAAGTAATAAATTAGTTTTTCAAATGAATTCATACGATTAAATTTATTAAATAACTTAATAATAATTATACAAAAGATTAATAATATGCATTCAAGCATTATAAAACAACTGGAAATAGTACACTATGTAATTACTAATTACTCTAATTTTGTTTGCTATATTTACTTATAGTAAAAAAACATGTGCATTTTAACATAATGTAGAAAGTGGTTCAAGTTGTAACTATACGTTTTGAACTAATAATATTTGGATTTATTGCGTTTTGCCGCATTTTTAAATACCGAGAATAAATTTAACATAAGAATCATAAAGTTTTTTTATTATTTGTAATTGTAAATAATTAGTTCATTTTTCTCTAAAATCACGTTTGGAAATGGTATGTTTTGTAACAATAATTATTATCACTCATCTTAAAGCGCCATTTAACGTATATTAAATGTATACACTGCATTTGACCGCGACATTCGATTTCTAGTAAATTTTTCAATAATAATCAAACCAAGATATTTTTTCGAAAAGTATTTTTTTAAATATTACCCTTTAATAACATTTCATTATTTACCGTTGTTTAACGTAGGACATTCATTATTTCAAAGACTAATAACGTTTTTGAAAATATATTTTTTTCATAATATCTTGAGTGGCTAAAAACCACAGTTTTATTGTAAATAAAAATTAAACTTTTACTATATTTTATTGTGAAATTTGTTTTCTTCTGATGAGAGCATTCACTTTTAATTTCTTATTCTATAGTGTATTTTTTTGGAGTACTTTGATATTATAAACATGAACGAGTGATAATAATGTATAAGTACTTAAAGCTAGTTGAGCGGATTTTAATAGTACAAGGGTATTCCGCAAAACGTTGGTCCTCTACTTTACTCATCAAAACTTTAAATACCTATAACTAATAAATTACTTTTTTGAGATATGATTTTTATAAATAAAAATACTCTGAATATATTCTAACTAGGAATGTGGAATTCAAATTGTATGTACTAATTCAAAAAAGTAAAAACTTAAAAGATAAATATTTTAACAATTTAAAATTATCAAAAAGAAATATTTTCAAAAACGTTTTCTGAAATAATGAATCTCTTACATGCACTTAGGATCGTCACGTTATCCGTATACATTATTTCAAATTTTAAAATATAATTTGATAACTTAATCGCTTTAAAAAAATGTTTACGAACTATAATTTTTTAGTTTTTAAAAGTAAAATTACTTTTACGTAAAATGTATAAAACAGTATTATATTTCTTATTACATATTAATATATTATATATTATGTATATAATTATTAATTATTAGATTATTAGTATTGAGTGTATCTGACATCAGTGACATCCTGTTATTGATATTTTTTCCAATGGTAACATTTTTTGACTTGGTATTGTTTAGATTAAAAACCTTTAAAGTTACATAATAAGTAACTATGCATTATATTTATGTTTTGACTATTAAATTACGATTAGGCGTAATATTTCCTACCTACTTATGATAATTGTGAATTATTTAAAATGAAGATAAAAATATTAAAATTTTACTTTGATCAAATCACTACCAAATAGATTTAGAATCTGTTTTTATCATAATAAAATTCAAAATATATATAGATATAATATCACATGGCTAAATGACTATTTTTTAAATTTAAAACATATTTTGTATTAAATATTATTTGTTATTAAAATTTACACTTTTAGAAAGATTTAAATTCTTTATAATATTTTTGTTTAATATTTAATAATTGATATTTAAAAAATAAAAACAAACTTTTAGTCACGTTGTAAAATATTATTATTTTTTTTAGCTAAAACTACAAAGCCTATGAAATTAACAATAACTTTTAAAATAATGATTATTTACATAAAATTTCTTTATGGATGATTTTTTTTTTTTTTGATGAGTTATGAGAAATTATACCAATATATACATAGTTTAACTACATGTTTATGAGCACTGCTATTATTTTGGTTATAATACATACCAATATACCATATAAAATGTATTTCAATAGTACCTACTATCTATGGGCTTTTACTTCAAAATTGTGCATATAGATTGTAAATTTAACCACTTCATAAATACTCGTAAAACTACTGTCGCCTGCAATGGTCAAATTATTATTATAATTAATTTACTGTATTTATTTTTGGTTAATATCTTGTAATTTTGCGACTTAGAAGTCAGAACGTTAATATAATTTATTTATATACTCACTATTTTATAAACATATCATAATAATATGTGAAATACTATTTACTATTTAGTATTTACTACATTATATAATATTAAGTAAAACTATAAATTTTTAGTGATCATTAATCATTGCAAGTACAAATAAGCTGCATGTACCCTCAATTATAGATTAAGAATAAAATTTGTACATAAATGCTTGTAAAATAGTATATGATTTATTATTACATTGCTTGTGTTAATATTAACCACCATCTCCGATATTTCCCTTATTTTTAAAATACAGACATTAATTTCTTTACTTTTTAGAATTTGACAAAGAAATTTAATCCAATAAAAAAACAAAGCGGAGTTACCATCCGATATAAATAAAAGTTTTTTATAATATTTTTCCAGTCTGACAAGACCAGAGTAACGACATATCACCGATGTAGTGTATAACTTATAAAACTTATCGTGGTATGATAAAAACTACGTGACGTAGATTTCAATTTTGATTAACCACCAGCAATTAGGTGTTTAAAATTTTGTTCATTATTGACGAAAGAGAACTTCAATTTCCGGGCGAGCTATAGTTCAAACTCGCTCTGAATAATTTATTTAATATCAATACATATAATGTAATAACATAGGTAGTAACTAGTAATTATAATATAAAACAATTTTCACAAGACAAATTTTTTTTTTAATTATATAACACTAAATTTCCATGATATTTTGCAAGTTTAATTTTTAAGTTCACAAGATACTTCTTCCGCCCTAACATCAAAAACACATGAATAACACGTCTCGTTTTAAAATTTATTTTATTTTATTTTTAATTTATTTATATTTTACAAAAATGAAATGTATCGATAAAATACATTTTATGACTTATTTTTAAAACTCTAGTTATAGTAATTTTGATCGATAATTTTTTTTTTTTATGAAATTTACAATCTGTATTTCATAATACAATAAGTAAAACAGATGATTGACATAATAACACTATGTACGTAAAAAGTTGTGATGGAGGGGGCTAGGGTAAGTGGGGGATAGTTTAAATTATGTTAGATTACGTAATAGATGTGATGAAAAGAGGAAAGGAGGTATGTTAGATTTGGTTAGGTTAAAATAGCTCAAAGGATCAGCGAATCAGGATTTAGAACTCACCAAATCATCCTACTGATTTAATGAGCGTCTAGAGACAGCCCACGAGCAAATTTTTTTATCAATTATTATATCTTAATTTCTCATCAAATAGCTTAATATCATATTATACAAATTGAAATTTGAAATTTGAATATCAATATAAGTATATAATGTTATTCGTATTTACTTGACTTATTGTATTTTAATTGTATTTATTACTTAATTGACTTACCTATTATATTTAAATTTTTTAATAAAATTATTTTACTTAATTATTTACCTTGTTTAAATGCGCATATTGCAATAAAACATTTGGTAAAAAATTCAATTTAATTAGGCACATTAATGTACATATGGAAGGACGCATTCCATCAGCAATTCCATAGTATGTTTGTATCACAAGGGGGTAAATTAAATGATAAACAGCTGCATAAAATATTAACCATGCGCATTTAAACATGGTAAATAATTAAGTAAAATAATTTAGTTAAAAAATTTAAATATAATAGGTTAGTCAATTAAGTACCTAATAAATACAATTAAAATATAATTAATAAGTCAAGTCAATACGAATAATATTATATACTTATATTATTGATATTCAAATTTCAAATTTCAATTTGTGTAATATAATATTAGGTTATTTGATAAGAAATAAAAATATAATAATTGATAATAAATTTGCTCGTGGGCTGTCAGACGCTCGTACTAATTTTAACAATTTGGACTTTGTGTAAATTGATAGCTTAAATTTGAGAATCGGCCTAAGTAGACGAAGGCGGTTGTTAAGAATTTTACGTTTGAACTTTAAATGTGGTCCCCAGGTTAATCTTTTTTCTAGTAAGATTTCCAAGTATTTTACCTGATTCGATGTAAGAATCTCGACACCTTGAAATTAAAGTGAGGGGAGGAGATATTGTTTTTTTTTAAATATAAATATCATATGGAAAGATTTATTAAAATTCTCCGCTTGGTTTTCCGGGTGTTTATTAATTTGAGGTGATTTTTGAAATAGTTTGAAGAAAGAATAGGGTCTGAATTAAATGAGAGTATAACTGTATCATCTGCATAAGTTATTATGGTCATATTTGTTGTTTTTTTAGAATATACGATGTATATACATATTAAATAAATCGGATGACAAGTCACTTTCACGTGGAACACTGACAGAGATTGAAAAGTAGGAGGATATATAGTCACATATAGTCACATTATCAATCTGCAAATGTACGATGAAAGAGGTAAGATTGGATTAAAGATAGTAGGGAGCTGAAAGGAATAATTTTAATTTGTATAGGAGGTTATTTGTCAAACTCTATCAATGCTTAAGCTATAGGTATATAGAAAAACTTAATCGAAATAGTTTCAATCAACTAGGTACAATGGTCGTGGTGTGGCTAACCGTTTCAATCTTTCAGAAGCGATATATTTCAGAGCTGACTTTTTAACCTAAAACAAACGTATTTTTAAATTACAATTCGAGTATTTATTATTTACTAAACAGCCGTATGATTAATGCCTTTTTCTCCTTATTAATATATTTATCACGATTATTTTTTTATTTTATTTTTGTTACCATTTGTTCATTGTGTTATAATATATTACTGATTATATTATACAGTTTATACAGTATGTAAATTTACGCATTAAGTTCAAACAAGTATTCATAATTGATAAATCCGCGTTGGTTGTATACACATAAAGACAATAAAGACAAGAAATAATAGAATTCCATGTGTTCAAATTTTAAGGTAACACAAATTATTTCGATTGAATTACCTTACATTTTGTTTGAAGTATTTCTATAAATAGAAGACATTAAAATATTTAAAACACACATAATTTTATGAAAAACTTTTTCTTAAATCTTTTAAAAATTCAATAATTTTACTATTTTGCATATTTCCATGCGATGTTACGTATTTTAGTAGATATAAATTCATGTGGGTAACTTTTAAGAGTCCTATAAAATTCAATTCTGAAAGTAATAAAAACTCAATGTCTATCAAACGATTGAAAAAGTAATACTTTTTGGCCAAACGATTGAAAACAGTTCAAATTAACAAAGAACCCACCCCCCACCCCCCCCCCCCCCCCAAAAAAAAAAAAACCCAAAAACAATACGATTGAGAACGAATTTACGTGCAACGTTGCCATATTATTTATTTGGCTTTTGAAAAATTAAGTATACATAAAATATTCTTGAAAAAAGTCATAAATTTATAATTATAATTGTATACAAATAAGCAACTAATAATAATATGTAATTTATAATATAAATAAAAATTTAAAATATATATGTATTATGTATAAAAATGAAATAAATATAAAATTTGTAATGACAACTTCATTACCTATAGGTATATCAATTAATCAGTTATAGCGGAATAGCGTAAGCCAATAACATACTCTAAATATTTTAATAAATTATTAGAATTTTAATTTCCCACATACCACATATATTTACTATGAATATTAAATATTTTATCCTTTGTTTTTTAGGTATTTGTTTTTTTTTTTTTACTCTGTATTGTAGCTATTTTCAATATTATTTCTGTTTGATTTTCAATTAGAACTTTAATAAATATATAATATATTGCTGGATGAGAGCTGTAAAATTGGTTATTATATTATTCTCTCATATCTGGTATCCAAGTTACTATTAATCCAGCTAATCCGATAAAAGTTCAATAAATGTCAACAGATTATTGTGCTCATATTATCAATTGATTACATTTGTGTAATGTGCAGTGTTGGTATTGAACTCAATAAGTCAAAGTTGATTAGGAAAAAAGGACAATCCAAATCCGGTCTTAAAATTTGTATTTCGATTAAAAAAATAAATAATTATGCACTGATAAGGGTTTAAAAAAATATTTTATCAAATTAGGTTAAATGTATTTTAACGTTCTATACACCATAAACAAACTCCGAATAAAATGTAAGGTGATTCAGCCGAAATAATTCGTGTTACTTTAATATTTGAACACGTGGCATGTGGGTTCTAACAATATTCAGTAAAATGTGAGCCGTGAGGTGTTCAGTTGTACTAGTTGTAGTAAGTGTTATAAATATTATACCGAAAATGTGTCTTCGTCTGTTTTAACGTGTTCGGTTACGTCAGTCCGTCTCGGTGGTACGGACAGCTTTTCTAATCTTGGCAACAATACCGATAAAGGTACCTTGCAACAATTGTACTAAAAACATGATAAAATAACTTATATATTAACACAAATAAGTTTTTGAGCTAAGTATAATTCTTTTCTGACCAATTTTGTTTTACAGTATCTAAATTGCTCTTATAGCAACCGATTATATAACTATTTTCAGGTCATCAATATCGCGCGTCATGGTACCTAGGTTGCCCTAGTTATAAAAAACGTATATTATATACAGTTGTCACAGACAAGTTGCTCAAAAACAGCAAATAAAAAAAATCCAAAAATGTAAACCAGGGCTTGCAAACGTTATATTTGACAAAAAATGATTGAAATACGTATATAAACGTAATTATAACGGAAAACGATAAACATAAATAATTAAATAGGTAACATAAAGATTAATAAGCATTCAACGTCTTGATGAGTCACATTGAAAATATAAAGTGATTATCTTCAAAAAATATTAATTTGAGAAGTAATGATTTCTTCAATAAAGGTAAAGGTGATATTGTTGATAAAATTATGTACACTTATGAAAATCATAAGTTTTTTCCAGTAATAAAATCATCGGTGTGGGTACCTACTTACCTACTAAAAATATATAATTATATTTGTTATATTATGTTCAAGCGTACCTTGCGCGGTGCCTGTTCGACGCTCGATGTTACCCTCCGCGGTGTAGCCAAATCCTTTATCCTCTCAAAATCTATGGTCCGAAAATGGCGCCTAATAGTCACCGTTTCTTCACTGAAATTGATTCCAATTTATAATAATATGTTTTCACAAAAGTTATCTTCAAACAAAAAATATATCTATAAAAATATCTCATGTTTAACAACCCCCAAATCCTATTACTTCCGAAAAATAAATAATTTCATGCACCAAAATTATACGACAATTAAATAACTTAATTTTTTAAATACTAAATGTTATAATTATTTATAAATTCACATAATTTTAAATGCAAGTTACCATACAAAAAAAACACGTTTAAACAAAATATAATGATAATAATAATAATAATATAATAATAATGATAATAATAATAATAATATAATAATATAATGATTTTATTTTATACTTAATACGTTATTGGACTAATCATATTTGATATTCTAACTTGAATCAATGGTTATTTTCTTACTAAATGATCCTGAATGGCATTGCCCGTAAAAAATTAAATAATTCCAGCGGATTTACCCTGTTTTATACTAAATTAAATGTTAACTTTACATATTCATAACACTGTAATTTAGATTATAATTTGATTAAATTCGATCTACGTCTTATTCATTTTCAAATTATATTCGATCGAAATTTACAAAAAACCAAAATGATCGATCTATATTATTTATTTACCTTCTGAGAAATACAAATAATTTGATGCAGTTGAATATTTGTACAGTTTTCAATTAGTTACGTTCTAAAATATTTTATTATTTTATTTTAGTCGTGGTAACATACGGTTTCAATGTAACGCGCAATTACTAAAATTAAAAACTAAAAAAGAAATACTGTTTCATAAAATAATAATTACCTTTATTTGCATTACATGTAGATACCTACAATATAGTACGTAGGTAGTTAAAATTACATTTATGCATTTTAATATTATAAACAATTAAGTAAAAACAAAAAAATACACTACAAACAATAATTATTATAATTATATTTTATGAGATCAATCATGAAAAAAAGAAAACGATTTAATATTCACTATTTGTTGTTCTTATAAGAAATCAAATGATAATATGCGGATCAATTTTAAAGATAAATTTTATTATTTTATTTAATAATAAAAAAAGTAAATTAAACTATTATACTGAAATTTTTAAATTGTAACAGTCATCATTTTTATTTAATTCAATGGTTGGTTTGAATTTCTTTTGATACTGAAAGCCAAATCAATTTTAATCACAAAATAATGTAAAAATATATTAATATACATATAAGTGTATATAAATATATGGGTTTTGTACTCACGTATACTCGTAAAAATCGAATTTAGGTTTAGATAACTCCTGTAAACGATTCCTATCCCACGACTTTCTTTTCACATTATTGTTTGTTCTAAATAGTTTATTCATAGAAAAAAAAAAACTGTAAAAGTCGCTATATAAAATACATATGCAAATTTAAAGGCTATAAATTATGGGATAACACAGTGGCGCCAATTAATTTTTACCTACTTATTAGTTATTATATACTGGGGTAAATATGCATCTTCATAGCAGTTATAGGTAAAGTTACATATTTATTTTATTCTATTTTATTTGCATCATAATAGACATCAAATACAGGCAGAGACTTATTAAAAATTACAACAGTATCATAAATATTAAAAAAAAAAATAAATAATAATTATAATAATAATAAAACAAACCAAATCAATTTAACAAATATGGTGGTGGAATGTAGTCACTAGTCAATACTCTACTTGCGTTTAGAAGCGACCTAGGCTGACAGTTTTTGTAGACGGCGCTCAGGTCACAAATAACAGTTTTCCATGATTAAGATCAACTTTCAATAATATATACATAGAATTATGTCATGCCCGTATGCAGTAATAGGCTGCCTAAGTCGCTTCTAAACGTGAATAGAGTATAGATTAAGCCAAGTAGAGAAGACGTAACATTATATGGAAATAATCGTAATGTTGATTGAGCCTATAAAAGATATAATGATCAGATAATTTAAATAAATAATACACTCTTGTATTTTGAAAAGTTTCACGGAAAACTGAGTCGAGAACACCTAGAGAGTCGCATCAAGAAGTCGGATGAGAGACCGACGTCATTTCGGCAGAAAATTGAAATAGTGAGGTACAAATACTAGAGGTAAATCGAATAATAATACTCTAATTATGTCAAATTTTTAGTACAAAAAATCTAAAAACAAAAATCTGTTTTTTAATTTCTAATCTATATGCAATTGATTAACAGAAATCAATAATGCGAGTATTGGGTACTTAGTAAAGTTATGCTACTAACGATCGTTTTAATTTCTAAAAAGTATAAACAATTGGCAAAGAACGAATATAATTTTATGCTTCAATATTATAGGTACATAGGATTTACAATTAATTTATCATTTAACAATAAGACAAAGTCGACAATCTTTTAAAATCTATGTGACCTAGTAAAATAAATCTATAGTTGGACTTGATACTATGATCCATACATATAACACACTTGATTTGTAATTAAAAATCGTAATAAATTTTATGTTCAAACAAAAAGTTTAGCGCAATTACAATTTATTACTCAGAGAAATGTGGTTTCATTTTGTGGCGTTATAGAGTACCTGTAACAATAAACCCTACTTAGAAAACTGCACATTCACAGTTCGCATTAACAATAAATAACTCCAATAATTTTACAACAATGGCGGAAATCCCTTGAAGCAATGACATGATCGCTCAATCATCTCTCAATGCTCATGATACTCTTAGAACCTTTTAAACGTCCCCCAGGACCTATGCTACAATATCGACACAATTTAATAATGACATCTATAATAACGGCCAATCAATATTGTTACGGAAATGTTACGGAAACGGCCACTTAGTGTATTAATATAATAGGTACTTATATCATACACAAATACAATAGTTGAAAAATAAGAATTAACAAAAATATATTATCTTTTATTGCCTCCTCGTCATTAATATAAATCTGGACTTTCAATATCACTACATAATGAATAATTAATCTCTATAAAATCTGAAACCGGATACTTAGGTTTAATCTTTCATAAGCGTTTAATATAACACCTATCTGTCCACGTTCTCCCCATCAAACCACTTGAAAGTCTCTAACGAAATATCTGAATTATTGACTGCCAGATGACACGCACCAACTAGCAATACGTGTATAACACACTTATATAATTTATCATCTTGTTTTTTGATGATGTCCCTGTTAATATTTTATATACCTCGATGCACTAAATAATATTAACGCTGATGCCTTTAATACTTAACTATATTTTTAAGAAAAAGATTAAAAATATACAGTTGTTACATTGCCGCAAAATTAGTGATTATTATAAATAATGACATTTAATATTTAAAGTATTTTTTTTTTTTTTATAATAAAAAGCATAAACCATTTAATTGAATAGATACGCATATAATAAGTATATGGTTTCCTATTTTTATAACTTGGATAGTACAATCATCAATTATTATTATCTATATTAATTAACGAAAAATTGTTAAACTACTACTACTAAGCATCTATCTCGTTTTATATTAATAATTCACAAAATATTATTTGTTTCTATGATAATAACTGTGTAGTTATAAAAAAATTTAATAGGTAAATTATTATTACATTAGATATTAATATGTAAGAACTTTACAAAAAAAAAATGGATAAAATAATATAAAAATAAATACTTTAGTAAACTATAGGTATTTATAATATAATAAATGTAAATATAATAATTGCTGTACTTTAATTATTAAAATAGCAATATTATTATTAAACTATTCATATATCGATGAGAAATAGAAAGAAAAATATTTTCAAAACTTCAATGCTTTTCGAATGATCACTCTTAAAATTATCATTTAATATTTCTTTTCCATATAATATTTTATATAAAATTTTAAAATAATAATATTGGTACTCGTGTTTAAGATTTAGTAATTAAATAAAAGTAAAATATTAAAAACACATCATTCTATACCTTTTGTACCTATATATTATACATAGTTATATAATTTATACTTCTCTATAACATTTTCAGCAGAATTATGATAAATAATACGAAAATAATTTATTTAATACATAAAATCACATGGTTAATTCATAATTGTTATAAAATTCATCCATACTCATTGTTATTAATGTTTTTCTAAAAGTGTATTGTATGGAGGTGTAGGGAAAAAGTATAGATTTTTATGATCTTAGTTGCACTTATGCAGCAGATTGTATGTACAATTCGAGTCTAAGATTAATAATAATGTTATTATTCGACGGTATTTTGATACACTAAGCTATGAATTAATTCTCATAAATAAGTACACTATCAAAAAATCTTTGGACTTGGAAGTACACGAAAATACGAATTATTATGGAGAAAAATAAATCAGATATCTGCAATTCCAAAAATCACATTGAAC
>NW_020271232.1:3301642-3354926 GCF_002803265.2 Melanaphis sacchari | reverse complement strand
TAAAATTATATTTATTTATTTTATAAAAGTAATAATAATAATAATAAAATCAAAATAAATGTTTAAACGTTTTAAACAAAATATTCAAAAAAAAAGTAAAATTATATTTATAAATTTATTTTGTAATTGTAAAAATAAAAAAATTCGGCAATCGTCATTATATTTACGCTTTTTTCTGTCGGACATTTTTAAATAAAAATTTTACGATCGCTATTACCTATGCACTTAAAAGAGCAGACTGATCGTCGTATGTATCTACAATGTATACCTCAATCCATAATCTTTTCAATCAATAAAAGATAAGATATACACCATATATTTTGTACACATATGTATCACAAAATTATATTATTAGATTAAGATTGGGATTATTCGTACTTTTATATTTAGTGGCCCGCTCGAAGATAATTATTAACCAAAGTGGCACGCCGAACAAAAAAGGTTGGGCATCACTGTTATAGACTATAATATAAGATTGTAGGAACTATATGGTTTAAACATGGATCATAATCAGCTCGATAATTTTGGTTTTAAGCATTGAAAAATGTTTTAAAATTTAAAAAGTATTGTAAAAATAAATTACATAATTTGAATATTTTTATACCTAAGTAATAAAGTAATATTAATTTGAAGTTTCTATATGAAACTTTTTATAACTTTGTTCTATGTAATGTGCATTATGCATATATAGCGATATCAAAGCGAAATTATTTAAACTTTATTTATGCCTATGTAATATACGTGAATAATAATTACTTACTTGGATACAATTCATAGCTGATATCTTCTCTCGTAGTCGTGTCTTTTACAAGTGTAAAATGTCTTATATTGTTAGGTATAAATGTATGATACAACTTTTGCTGTTTGAATATTACTATATTTTTTTTTTTTGTCTATGGCAAGAGACTAAACATAGAATATGCCTGGATAGACAATAGCTACCGTTTATATACCTACTGCTAAATAACCACCAAATGATAATGCTTTACGGAAAACTTCAAAAACATGAACACGACCTTGTTACCTTCTTGCAGTCGAAGACACCCGACAACGTGAAACTGCAACAACACCGGGTTAGATTGCATCATGGCCAAAAGAGTTTAGTGTTATTTAGCTTTGCATTAATTTATTGCTCCAAGCCTCAGGGATATACGAAACAACGATAATTATTATTTTTAAACGTGTTTAACGCGACATGCGCCCGCTAAAGCATCAGTACAATACAGTACATTATTATAATAATATATTATATAATTTTATTTTGAAAAACATTTCGGGCGCAATTCATAAACATTTGTTGTGATGGTAAGTGTAATAAGTGTTCGGTTTAAAAATAAAATATTTCATTTCAATAATAGTACTTCATGGTGCAAATCTCCGGCATAACAAGTACGAGTAGCTCAAATTATAAAGTAACAATTCAATTAATAATTTTATGAATTACAATAATTAGAATAAATTCAATAAATTATTATGATTATTAATAATCTGTAAATGTATGTACATGTTTAATAAACAACTAAGAGTCCCATTCTGCTAGCGTGCTAAATATTATATATTAACAAAAACTATACGTATATATATATATATCAGTATATCACGAATAAAATTAAATATAAACTATAATCACTTTTGTTTTGTATGCTTATACTTTCTGAATTCTGAAAAAATGTAGTTATCAGTAGACACATTCATCAATTTGATAACAAAACTAAATAAGTGATTACTTCTGTTAACCTAACCTTATTTACTACAAAATATAGTAAACATTTAATGATAATAAAGATAAATAAATAAAATATCGATATATAATAATATGCCTATTTAATTTGCATACAATTATATAAATATTATTAAATAATATCTTAGTAAAATTATTTTTTTAAAGTCATCATAAGACGGATTGACACAAAAAGCATAAAAGGATTGGATGTATACGACTGTACGAGTACATATAAATGTATGGACCTTAACTATTCATGTTTATAAGTTTACAGGTTGAATCATTTTATTGCTATTCACTCATTCAATCCGTTTAACAAAAATAAAATAAGAACTTAATTTCTACCATTTCGTCTTTTTTATAAAAGGGACACTTCTTAACAATCTATCTTAATATACCTATTGTACGTAAAAGATACATTTAAAACATTTGACATTTAAATTACGAGGTATAATATTGTATTATTCAATTATTCCCAAAATTCTAATAATTTTTAAAAATATTGAACCGAAAATAAAGATTTATTATAATATTGAAAAATAGTTTTAATCTAATATCGTAGGATTATTAAAGATTTGAAAAAAAAGTTACGATAATAGTGTGTAGTTATAGTATTATTGTAATAAATAAAAATTATTATTACAGAACAACGATATTTAAAAGCGTACAATCTCTATCAATCACGATTTTCTATTTTCTATTACTAGGAGCTATTATTCTAAAATAGTGATTAAAAATTGATAAAAAAATTCAATCGTTAAGTTTATGAGTTAATTTATTGTTATAATTGTAATTCATAATTTAAATAACTAAATTGTATTATAATGCCATATTTTCATATCATATAATGCCTTTTTGGATGATTAAATAGGTTGTAGTAAATAATTAAATGCAGGGACGTGACTAAAAAAAATTTCGAGGGAGTTAAATATTTTTACTATAACACGTATTTCAAGTGTATTTATTTTACTAGATATTAATTTGGCACAGGTATATACAATATATACATTATACATAGGTCAGATCATGTCGTATTATTCAATAGTAATATTAAAACAATAATAATAATTTATGATACCTACATTAAAATACATTTTGAATAATTTTTCGTCATATTATTAGATATTAGATAACAAGTATTAAATAATCGTAGAAGTAATTCACAAGCAGTCCCCGCAGCGTCAGTCGTCGGTTCAAAAAAAAAGAAAAAAGAAAAGATATTAGATAATATAAAAAAAAAAATATGTATAAAATGAATCCTTGTTTTATAGGTGTTAAGTTAAAGCGAACCTTCTCACCACTTCATTAGAATCAACGCATTAATTTCAAATATATACAAATATTAAGTAATACTTTTTTAGTAAATTCGTTAAAATTTCAAGTGGGAGGGATTTGAACACTCAAAACTCTTCCCCTAGGCACGCCCCTGATAAAACGTATTCACACATACTTAGACTTGGTACATAGTATGTGTGAAGTAAATGCATTTTAAAACCCAAAAGTTTATAAATGACTAATTCTAAAAATATTAAAAACCACGTTAAAATAAACTTTAACTTTTGGTAGGTATTACAATTTTATGAAATTCATATTTTTGGGTTATCCGAAAAACTGGTAGGGGGTACTAGTTCTTTTAAGTGAGCACCTGTCAAATTTGTTGAGATAGCCGCCACTGATAAAATGGTATATAGCATCATCGGTGGCATGATCCGATAGCGTGATGTCAAAATCTTGTACTTTAGACCTGCGTTCTAAAACGCGGGATTACTTTGACTATCACAATCGCACGGTATAGATAAACACTAATTTTGAATAAAAAGTTTTGTTCGAAACGTGACTACTGACTAACTACTATAACTGTATAACTAGTAGGTATATGATATGACCTACACATTGTAAACGAATGGAAATTACTCGACTTCCGGGATAACCCGTAGGCCATAACGGCATCGTTTGTGTTATTGCAACTAAGTCTGTTAAAGTGTTAAACATGGTAAAATATAGATCACCTTTAAACATGATAAATATTCCACTAGCATACAAAACATTAATTCTTTCATCAGATTATTGTAAGTAAAAGTAAGTTACTATGAGGGTAACCTCTGATCCGTCTTCGTACAACGCATAAACGAATGAAAATTACAACGTACGAAATTCCCATTGCATAACATAAGTATTTCCTACTGCGTCATTGCATTTTGCGTACAATAACATAATGACATTTAGCCTTTGGCAGTAGATAGAGAATCTTATATTTCACTATCTACCTATATGCGATTCATTGTGGCAGTGAGTGGTTTGCTATAGATTACCTGAGTTTTGGTTTGCAGCAGATGGTAATCTCTTACAGATCCCGCGTTAGAAGCTGGTTCCATAGGTGTGTGCACGCATCAGTCGTGCAGCAACGTGTCCGATATAAAGTCGAGACTTTTGCTGCGATTTCGGTACCTACATAATTCGTATAGGTATCTGGTATACCGAGACCCTCGTCGCAGAACGCGCCTCACGATGAGACGGCCGACGAGGGTAGCGTGTACGAGCGCGGTCCTGCTCCTGCTTATGTCGTCGGCGGCGGACGCCAGTTTCTTGGACACCATTCCGATAGTGTCGCAAGTGAAGTCGGCCGTGCAGGCCATCGGCCGGCGACTCGGAGGCGGCGCGGCAGACGCAAATCAACTTCGCCAACCAGATGCCGGTGGTGTCGCAGATCAAGTCGGCCGTGGAGGCGGCTACGGGTGACGCGGATGCGGCCCGGCGCACGCAGATGCACTTTTTGAAAAACGCCGAGACGGTGGTAGACGGCACGCCGGGTGTCGGTCACGCTCGGAGGGCGGCATGCGGCATGCTGGCCGGCGACGAACGGGCTGGGATATCATCCGGGCGCGACCAGCACCGGCGCCGTCGTCGGCGGCGTGCTGGGCGCACCGCGGGCGCGGTCGCCGGTGGCCGGCCCGGACTTCAGGATGATAGACCGAACATCGACTCGGCAGTGGCGATCGCCAACCACGAGGAAATGAAGCCGTACGGCATGGTCGATTACCTGGTGAACATCGACAAGAAGTCGGTCGGCGAACACTTTGACGTGATCACCGGCGTGGGCGCGGACGTGGCCGGCGGCATGGCAGCGTCGAAAAAGAGCGGCGGCGGTGCCGGCAAATCGTCCGCGGCGACGAAACCGTACAGTCCACCGCGAACCGTAACCGCGGTCGACCAGCCGAAACCCGCGTTCGGCGCCGGACAGGGCAGCCGAACGCAACCGAACCGCGGCGGCGTGACCACCATCGTCAGGGACGGCGTAGAGGTGCACCCCGACAGGGTGGTGATCAAGGACGGTGTGGAGGTGAACAAGTTCGAACTGGAGGTAGACCGGCCGGTGCAGTTCCTGGACGACGCGGCCGAGTACGAGGCGCTGCGGCCCAAGCCCGGCGACAAGCCGTTCATGTCGGTAGCGGTCGACTTGGACAGCCCCGTGGCGGAACGGAACCTGCATCCGGCCCAGTTGGACAAGACGGTGCTGGAGGTGTATCGTCTGGCGGGCGGCGGCGACGTCCAACGGTGGTTCACGCCGTTAACCGGCCTGGACGTCAAGTACCTGGACCGGGTCCGTCAAACGGACTTCCGCGTCATCAACGACGTGGGCGGCACGACCAACTGTTACTTTTGCACGGCGGCCGCGTTCAAGGGTTGCTCGGTGAGCACGCTGACGGCTGCCTACCGCGTCAAGCCAATGAGCGTCTGGAACGCCGCGTCCGTGGCCACCATGGTGGACGTGTTCAAACGGATCGGGCTGTCGGGCACCACGTTCCGTCAGTTCGCCGACCGCGCCGCCCTGATCGGCCACTTGGACGCGGCCATCGCTCCGGGCAACAAGGCCTCGTACGCGCTAGCCTACGTCCACTCCGACGGTGGCCACGTGGTCTCGCTGCGGGCGTGGAAGGATCCGTCGCCGAGCTCGCCCGTCAATACTCTGATAGCCGACTATCAGGCGCCGTTGCCAGGCAGACCGTTTTCGGACAGGTTCAGAACGACCGTGCCGGCGTCGCACGATTACTACTTGTTCTCGTTCGTAAAGGAACATTTCAACACGGAACCGTTCAACGGTAAGAAACTCAACGGCGACAACAGCATCAAACGGCTGGCGACGACCGATATCGAGAGCCCGGACATCGCGAAGCGCAAACTCGAGTAGGTAGGTGACAATATTACGTAGATCAGTGGTCTTTAACCTTTTTGGACTCGCGACCCACTCTTTTAGGCCTTTATTTTTCGCGACCCAAGTAAGCCTGATAAAAAAGACATTATTCTTGATGTCCATTATATGACTATAAAATAATAATATTATTAATATTTTTTTATCTTATCTAATTTTTATTTTAAAAAAAGACTTGTCGTGACCCAATTTTAAGGCTTACGGCTTACGCGACCCAAAAATGGGTCGCGATCCACCGGTTGAAGACCACTGACGTAGATCGACACCTGGGTCACGCACACACTGCAACGTGGACTCGCGTAGTCGAGTTAGTCGTCAAACTGTCAAGATGTCGCGTTTGTGTAGGTATTGATGTTACTAACAGTCAACTGGCGCTTGACTGTTATGGCCAAAGAGAAATGGACCAAACAAAATTTTTATATCTCTCAATAAATATAAACAGATACCTACCGTTTAACCAGGTATTTGCCATCTATAAACTCTTATTCCTATAGGTATATTACATCATATTTGTGAAAAAAATATCTGAAACATAGGTAGGTATGTAAAATTTGATTTGAACTCGATTTTCATAAATATTTTTGGATTAATAAATTTAAAAAAAATAAAAATTCTAACTACTGTAATGGCCTACATAGAGAGTAATAATTATCCTATCATTAAACTTAATATAAAACCAAATTTTATACTCATGAGCTGATTATTAAAAAAATTATGAAAACAATTTTTCAACTGAATTTGAGTTATACTAAAAAAGTATAAACATAAATACTTATGGAAACACCAATAGTATCATTATTGTTTGGTATCTATAAATAAAAACATATAATTTAGGTAATGTAGGTGCTAATAAATTTAATAGTTATTCTAGTTTTTCTATCATACCTGTGTAAATTGACCATTTTAAAGCATTATTAAATAATTAATAAATAATTACTTAATCATCAATAATAACAAACTGTAAATAACGAATGCCTTTTAACAGATAATAGCTTAAGTATTTACTTATTAATTTATACTCTTGATTTAGATGTTATAAATCATGTTCTTAACAGTCATAACCAATAAACATAAAATACAAATTAAACACGGTTTCACAATTATAAAAAACTGTATTATTCTGAAACAAATGGACAATTAGTGTTGTTAAGAAATAACTATTTTTAAGAATGAATAAACTGAACTGTGATAAATACAAATAAGCAATGCCCATTAATGATACTAGATAGTTAATCTTAATTAAAAACAGCTTAGGTTTTTTGTTAATTGTATCATATTGTATGGATGTTTATCAAAAATAAAAATAAAAAAACTAAAAATTAAAAATTTAGATTGATATAAAATAATTTATCAAATATAAATAAATAACTTCTTAATAAAAATAAATTTGATTTTATAGTGATCTATTAAAGATTCGTTGTCATACAAATAATAATTTATCATTATTTAGATTTAACTCTGATTAAAAATATTTTCTTCATACAAATAAAAATTAAATTATTTTATGCGCATAAGTAATCAGACATAATGATTGATTATAAAATTAAATCCACTTAAATAAACTATTCTAAAAAATTTTAAAAAAAAATTAGATAAGATAAAAGTATAAAAAATATATTTTGTATAAAAATACTAAATTTGTACATAATAAAATATTGTGTTATTTTGTAATTAAAAAAATGTGTATCAATGCATGTTAAAAAAAAAAATTATAAAAAAATATAATACAAATCTATATAACACACATCAACTTGATAATATATAATTCACTATTATAATAATCATACAATATAAACTATAAAGTAATAAAGCTCATAACTTTTGTGAAATTGGATCTATTATATAAAATATTGATATTTAATACAATAATAAATGAATAGTTTATTTTTATAAAAATCACAAATTGTTTTTTAAAAATATTTGTGCAATACATAAAATTAGTTCACAATTTGATACTAATATAATTTTAACTTTTAATATTGTTCTTTTGAAAAATATTCAGGAAATACTAAATTCCACATAACGCCTGAACCTATCAACAACACATATATGACAAAACATGACCAACATAATATTTTTTCCCATGGACGAACATTAAGGTTTCTCAAAGTGTACACTCCAACAAGTAGACCAGCAATTGCACCAGCCAAGTGTGCAGTATAACCAATCTAAAAATATTATAATTGGATTTATATAAATATTATATCATTAAGAAAAAAAAATTTAATTAAATACCTGATTGTCCACTTCAACAAAATAGCGATTGTAAATAGATGACCCAAAATCAAAGAAAATCAGGAAAGCAAATGTCAAGAGTTGGTAAATAGCAAAATCCATTTCAGACCAATTCTATAATATAAATTAATTATACTCTAAAATTATAACATAGCTATGATTATACATTATATATTTCATATTACAAAATTTTAAACTGTATTACAATGATAGAAAAAACAAAAATAATTTTAAATAAACTCACTATAATTATAGTAGCTACGTGTGCTGTGATCAAAGCATAAACACCTCCAGAAGCACCAGCTAAATAAACTTTAGGATCAGTTACTGATGTTGCTAGTGAACCAGCTAAAACTCCTGATAAATAAATTAACACAACTCTCCAACCACGATGAACCATCTCCAATGGTATTCCAAGTAATAACTGTACAATTAAGTTAACTATCAAATGAGTCTTTCTGAAAATTAGCAGTTATAATAAGTTCAATTAAAAATATGATATAAAATATAACTATAAATTAGTTTAAGAACTAGAGGAATAACCAGGGTTATCTAAAGAAAGAGCCCAGACATTACAAAATGTTTAGTAACACAACTAAATACAAATTTGTTCAAAATAAATATACCTAATGAATATTTTATAATTTAATAACCAATCACTACAACAAATTTAAAGTTTTTTAATAGCTACTATTACAACAACAAAAAAATAAAAATATTTTTATTATTTAAATATATAAAAGTAATGTTTAATATTTATAATATAAATTGAAAAATAAAATAAAGTTATTAATTATATTTTTCATTATCATTAGCTTATCAAATATTTTAAGTGCTAAATTTAACATAGTTTTCTAAAGCCAGTACTTCTATAATTTCATAAACTGTAATTGACATCTATGTTAATTAAGGAGAGCTAATCCATTTAATTAGATATTTTGAATTTATATTCTTAAGATATGTTTAAATCTGTTTTAGCGATGAAAATAATCTTTCCTTTTCACATGATATAATTGAAAATATAACTATACTCTGTTCCAAATAAGATGACTTATGCGCAAACGACCGAATTATGTTCGGTTTGCATTGGAGTAGATCACTCACCACTGTCCGTATTATGAAACCAGTCATCGCGTCTTGTCACCTAACCGATGTATTTGTGTGTGACCCATTAGCTATGTCCATAGTGCGCGAACACAAGTCATCTTATTTGGAACAGAGTATAAACTCTGTGATATATTGTAGATACCAATTTGGAAAAAAATGTTTTATAATACGTCCAATGTATTACATAGTTTAATATTACTTTTGTTTAGGTATCAGTGACATAAATAAACCTATGTTACAACTTTGTTGTAGCATTTAAACTTAAAGCGAAGGTCCACTTAAACAGAAAACTAAACCATAACCAATTATAGCTTCAATACTTGAAAATCAACAATACTCTTCTCAGCGAGAGAAATTTAACATCCTGTCATCGGAACTGGTTCCATTAAAGTAAAATATCATGTGAAAAAGAGCAGAAGAACTAATTTTTATTGGATATTAGTGTGTTAGCCCTCACTATACAGAGTGTAGAACCTATATCTAGTATTATTTGTTTTTGATTATTAAAACAATCAATGAACTGATATATAATAGAATAAAAAAAAACATATTCTATAAATCTTTAGTACAGAAATCATAAAGAAATTTTAAAAATATTATATTGATTACATTTATGTAACAAGTAACTTTGTACCATAATTGATAAATAATAAAATATGCAGAGAAAAAAATTCAAATAAATCTAATTTCCTACATTTATTTATCCTAAAGACACGGGTGAATATTTGGTCTTTCTCCTTGCTTGCACCACCAACATAAAATATTATTGTTTGAAAAATCTTACCCAACATGTACAAACATATAGGACAGAAACCTCCAAGCTTCACGTCTTCGATGAGGATTGTAAATAAATGTTGAAGCCATAGGTCCTTGGATTGACTCTGTTGTTTTCAATTTCATAACATCCCAAGTAAAAAATATGACCTATGTATGATAAAAAATAATATTTTGGTAATTAATCAGTGTATAATAATAATGTTAATGTTTATTATTAGTTTATGGAATTTAATTTAAATTTTACATTCTTAATAGAGTCTAAGAATACATTAACTTTTCTACTATTTTTTAAATAAATTAATAATCAATCAAAATATTATTTCAATTGAATGTTTATACAAATAATAATATTTAATTTAAGGCTTAAAAAGGTGCCATAAATGTATAATAATTTAAAAACTATACTGCATAAACTAATATTAATAATAAAATAATACAATTTAGAAAAAGGAAAATATTTTTATTTTTTATTTAATTCAATTACATTTTTATGATGAATATTTACTTACCTCAATCAGACTAACAATAACCATACATAATGCTGGTGGATTACACGAGTATTCATCTTCATAATCGCCATCAGTGTGATCTAATCCTCCAGTGCGCAATCTAGGAGGTTCTCTTGGTACAATTGTATAATGGATATATTTATTTAACAAATTTGTAGTCAAACTTTTAGCTATTGGTTCTTCTTCCATCTGATCACATACAAAACCATGAATTATAAAACTTTACAACTTTACAAGTAATCATAAAATATAAATGATGTTACTAACCAAATGTAAAAATTCTCTAAAGTTAATGTATCCATCTTGGTTGTGATCAGCTTTTTGTGCAATTATAGCCAAAATTTTAGGAGGTATATTGTATTGTTCACCAGCTCCTCGTTTTAAGGCATGATGTAACTCATTAATAGAAATTTTACCATCACGATTTCTGTCAAACTAATTTTTTCTTAATTAAAATATAATTATTTGAATAGAGACAATGTTTATAAATAATTCCTAAATTAATACTTACGCGATTAAATAATATTTCCCATTGCTGAAAAACAAATGATAACAGATTAAATTAAGAAAAAAAATATTAAATATAATTATTTACAATTTAAATAAACATTAACAATATAATTCACATAATTTATATTAATATAAGCATTAAATAAATGGATAATAAATAAAAATATATGAAGTGTACCAATAACTAAAAGTAGGAAACAATCCATTAACTTATACCTTAAATTGCATAACATATTATTAATATCACCTTTTTACGAGTTGTAAAACTTTATAGTTTAAAACTACTAATAATTTATAATTAGGTTTAATAGTAAACAAAATGTTGCTTTTAAAGTGTTTTAATGATAAAATGTATTTATTACTATTTTTTTTTTTTTAATTTATTTGATAATTAATTAAATTTAACTAATATTTTTTAAATTAAAAAATTACATAAACTAATACATATATTTTAAGTACATTGTTTGGTTTTATGTTTGTTTCATTACTATTTTTATTTATAATATTAATAAATAGGTAGTATTTAAAATATATGTGTATAATTATGCTAGGGAAGTAGGGAACGCTTAGCATAAGTCAAATCTATAAACAGCATTCCTGGTTTGAGTAGAAAGATTATTTTATGAGACTTACTCCTAGAGTTCTAAAAACTCAGTCACTACTTTTCATAACTAATAAATTTCTAATCCAAAATATTGATACTTTTATAATCTACTCATTATTATTATATTAGTATATAAAATTAGTTTGTTTTCAAAACTAAATTAGAATCACTTTAATGTATGCAGGAATGATAGTACGAGTTAATAGTGCATATTATGAGTATATTATTATTAGCAGCTACTTTTACATGGAATATAATAATTCAACAATTACATGTATGAGTCATTAATAACTATTTATTATGATCAATGAATAAATACTACTATAAGAGCTAGTAAAACCAAAGTAATGACTTAATAGATAGTATCACTTCAAACAATGAAGTAAAATTTTACAGTCTATTATAGACAAAAAACAATAGTATTGAAATGAGTCATCATAACAGTATTAAATAAAATACTACTTCATTTTGTGATTGTTATTATATTAAGAGGAAATCATCCCCTCATGTATTGTCACCATCTTACCAATGCAAAAACATACCGAAATATAAGTAATAGCAGTTTCAGTCTAGTACAGTTAATTTTAATATTAGACTATATTAATATACCTATTAAAAAAACTTAGATAAGAACAATCTGTATTTTCTCATTGATTTTTATAATATTTTTATTTTTTAGTGAGTTATAAGAATTTTAAGTAATAATACCTTACTGCATATAACTTTTTAACAAATTAAAATATCTCAAAAATTTAACTCTAATATTTAATCAACATGCACAAAATTAGAACTGATGAAAGCCAATTTCAGTATGTTAAGAACAAATAAGATGGTTAAAATATCTTTTATCTTGTGCAGGTACAATGCCTTATTAAATATTTTAATTCCTAGTTGGTATATGATACATTAAATGTACTTATTTCAATATATCGCATAGATATAAGAAAAAAAAAAATTTAAAAATAGGTACAATTTGATTTGAGCTTATTTTTTTTTAGTATTTACAAGGGAAATTTATATATTTTCAAATTTAAACTGACAATAATAAAAATCATACTTTTGCTAATAAACTCAATCTAAAAACTAAAATATTTACCTAATTTGTGAACCGATTGTTATAAAACTTGAAAAATAATTTAAAAATTTAATGAAGATTGTGCATTTTAGCTAATATAGATTATAAATTTTTCGAACATCGTCTTTTCAAAACAAAACTTGAAATACCAACTACTGCTCGACTATTAATTTGATTTAATTGTAAATATTAAATAAATCGTTATAATAATTACCGATTCGACGCTATCCAGTGGTATGCTCTGGAATTGTTGTTGTTGCTGATGAGACATTTTAGACAAGTACGTTGACACAAAAAGGTAAGAAAAAAACTGTTGGCGAGAGCCGACAGATCGAAATTAATAATAATTATTAAATATTAATTACATTCTGTTTTCAAAGAATTTGTCGACACTCGACAATTAAATATCATACAACCGATTTGATTGCTTATCGGTTTCAGGCACACTCGTACACAATCTCAATGTAAGCAAATGTCAAAATTCTTCTGTGATAAAAAAATCAACGGTTAGCGACAGTCATACAACTTGACGGCGCTACACACTTAATAGAGTTTTGTAGTACACAAACTAGTAATTCGCTAAACCCCAAACCAAAAATTAAATTTCTGGCATTGAAATACAAACAATTCAAATCATAGAAAAAAGATTTAAATTAGTGTAAATATTTTGGAAATATTTTAAGTTAAATTAAGTTAAAGAAGTGGAATGTTTCAAGGCGTGAATTTTCGTATGTTAACGAATTTTAACTAATTAAAAAACCAAATATTAATACCTACATTAATTTATGCAAGGTAGTATATCCAATATCCAGATTCCAAAATAAATTTTCGGAAGTCATGAAAATTATAACAGGTTGTACAGTTTTTAAACGTTTTAGTTAAATTGTATGTTTTTCAAGAAAATTCTGGACATTTTCAATCCTTAACCACCCACACCCCAGAGCCGGTCTTTGGCAGCGACCAACGAAGCCCCTGCCCCAGGTCTCGCGCTTTTGAGTGATATTTTAGGCCTTGCGTTAATGAAATTATATATAATTTTATACTATAAAAATGGTCTTTATTATAGACCTCATCTAAAAAATATTGCCCAGGCTTCGCTCCACCCTACCCTACCTCCTCACCATATATAGTCTTGTCAAAATATAATTAATTTCTTAGAGCACAAATAATAAAATATTTTGCAATTAATTTATATCACCCTTTTTTTGACATAATGCTTAAATGAACATACGTGTATAGATTTTACTATGATGTGCGTCTTTTTGTAAATGATAATATGTATTAGTATAATATAGTATATGTATACCCATAAATAATAAACTGGTAGTAAAAAAAAATGAGATTTTCAACTTCGATATTTTTTCTAGTAGAAAAGTAAATCTAGTTGGACTTTTATGAGTACAAAATTTGCAGTCCTATACCTATCTTATTAAAAATTGGTAAAAACAAATCAAAAATTAGGAAAAAACGAAAATTTTTACACAAAACCAGTAGATATTAACAAAATTTTAGACAAAATCTCGATATCTTATTGAGATATAATTTAAAAATGAATAACTATTAACTATAGAAGCTTGAAATTGTCGGTACTTGTTTGTTATCGGCTTATCGCCCCGCCATATAGTGTGCCGTTTTATACCTACAATTATCGTATTTAGCTCGTGATGGAAGATCTATTATTTTGGGAAATAAAAAAACTATTGTACATATAATTTTGTTGATCTGGGCACATGGGCACACACCCAAAATATCGAGAGGTTGTGGGGTTCTGCTAAATGGGGAAATAAAAAGTATTGTGGAACAAACAGAAATTTTTTGGAATCATATTTAGCAGAATTTATGTGGAGACACGTCTCGGAAAACGAGACGCATTTGAAACCATTTTAAAAGATATATCCGAGTTCTGGCCTCCAATATAATTATATTTATATTATTTATTTACTAATGCATTTATACATATTTTTTTAATTTATAAACATATTTATTCATTTATTTCTAAATTTTTTATTATTAATAATATATAGGTATACATATTTTATATTTATTTATTATTTTGTTTATTTTATTTAATTGGCGGGGCGATTTTTATGATTTTTAAATATATTTGATCTTTTTCTATACAATTTATAGACATACGTAATTTTTGATTTCTTTTAAATTACTTAAAAATGTTTACCGGTTAAAAATTTTAAAAATATAATAAAATACTCTAATTTTTACCGGAATTGAAAAAAAAAGTTGAGCACTATTCCACAAGTATTTTTTATGAGCATCCAAAGTCTAAATTTTGACAAAATAGATATTCTGTATATTTATATGTAAAATAACAAATTTTCATTATTTTCATTGAGCGATTTCCGATTTACTTTCCTATTCAAAAATTACAACAGTAAATACTTAAGTAATTTTAATTAAAATTGGCTATACATGGTATTGGTATAATTTAAAAAATATTAACATTCTTATTGATCTATTTATAGACATATGACATTTTATATAAGAACTGTAAATACGTAGGTATAAAATAAAATAAATGTATATTATAGACGTTTTTATTTTATTATTATAGCGTCAATAATTAAAAATATTTAGAAGTTAATTAATATTATTTTTATTTTTGTCAATCTGATAGTTTAACTGTAATTTGTCAAACTATAAAATACCAACATTAAATAGCAGTGGCGTCTTTAGGATTTTTTTCAGAAGGGAGATACAACTAAACTAAAATTTTCGGTGCCGCAAACATCTCAATAGATAATTTATTAGTTATGGATAAAGTGATAAATGAGAAAAACACAATTACGATCATATAAAAATATAAGTAAAATAAAATAAAATAAAAGGGGGCCAAGGGAGAGATATATATATCTTTCTTATTTTCTCAGTAAATACGTCACTGTTATAGGTGGTATCTATTTAAATATATAGACACGTATATTATAGTTAATATTTATATACCTACTATAAACAATAAACATAAAAATATAAATAGGTAGGCAGTATGTACTATCACGCACCAGCTTACCAATATACCTACATAATACTTATATTCGTTTGAACAACAATTATTAAATCATTGATTAATAATTTTAGAATAAAGTTATAGTATATACTAGTACATTTAAAAACCAATGGTATAATTTAATGTGAGATAGTTAATAAAATTAACGAAGGTATAAAAATACTAAAATTCAATAATTAAGTCTTTTAAAATTAGATAAGTACAAATCAAATGGAACAGTAATCTGGTCAAGTTGTTAGTTGATAAAATTATTAGCATTTTCTTCCCGATATTCAGATAATATAATTTCAGTTTTCAATAGAGACGAGTAAAAGTTTTGATTAACCCAAATAGACAACTTAAAAATACTATAATCCAATTGTATACACAATAATATATTTCTTCTTTTTCACACAACAGTACAACATTACAACATAAACATACCAATTACTTATATGCACGTCCCCATAGATCTATATTATATACAATTAAATAATAAATATTCCAACTATTAATTATCCAATTTATTAAAGTGAAAAAATTTTTCATTCCCAGTACATTATTTATTATTTCCTTAAAATATTGTAAAAATAAGCATGTTTTATTACCAATCATAAATTGTTAAACGTTAACTGGACGTAAACCCATCAGGGAATCGATCGGGCTGCTATTAAAATCAGATAGAGCCACGGGAGACAAATGTCTATCTTGCTCTCCTTCCATAAAAAAAGTCAATACTGCATCCGGCTACTTCAATCACAGAATAGATTAAATTTCTTCAATTACTTCTTATCATTAATGGTTGGCTGTTGTTAAAAGCACCTATATATTAGGTACCAAATCAATAAAATATATTGGCATGTTGCTGGACAGTAGACAGTTGGGTAGGTACTTCAACAAATGACAGATATTTGCACTTCGCAGTACCTACACTGATATTGGGAACTTTTTCGTAGGATGCCTATGTATATTCCGTGCAACATTTATTTATGGTTAAAGATCTAACAATTCTATTAAGAATAAAAATCAGTAATCACTATATATTGTACGCAGCCTAACGCAGGGAAGGTTAGGTTGACTTGTTTCAAGGCGCACGTCACAATCACTGCAGTGCTTCACACTCGAACAATCATGAATCAATGAACCATCAGTCATACTCATGACTCATCACCAATAGATTTCGATAAAATTTATAAGGGTAGTAAGTAGTTCATAGATTGAATTATCTATATATTTTGTGTATGTAATTACTATTTATCTATCTTTTTATTTATTACGATAGTATTGAAATAGCCAGTAGACATATGACCTAAAAAACGGTTAGGTAAGAATTATCGAAACTATTTTTATTGTTTTGGTATTATCATTGATTATTTAATAAAATATTCTATTAATAGAAGAATTATATTAATCTGCAATGTTACTTATTTTTCTGCATACCATAATACCTAGACATAATATTATAATTTTATGTATACAATAGACTACGATCCGTGATAACTGATAATACTGCTATAATATCAAATATGTACTCTTATCTTATAGTATTATATAATAATAATAATAAATAATAATTACAATCTTTAAAATATTTTATAATTCTATTGTTATTGCTATTATTTGTTACAAGTGTGTGTTCATGTTTGAACGCAATATAATAATTTCTCAGTTATCAATAAATATTAAATAAAAATTTATAACATAATACATTAATATTAAACACTAATATTTTTGTATAAAATTTATTAGGTATTTTAGTTTTTTTTAATACCATTTTTTGTATTACTATACAAGTTGTATAGTACCTATTTAAGTAGGTAGTCTAAAATAAGCCCAAACACTAGTAATGGGCTGTGGACAACGACCATAACAATTATTATTGATTTTAAATTATTATTGCCTTAGAACATTTTAATTGGCATTTGACCAGTTTAATTATTTTTAATTTGCATGAAATAAATATTAGTATCATATGATTAATTTTAACAATATGAACATTAATTAGCTTTATGATGCATTTGGTTTTTTCTTCTAGTAAATAGTCAGTAAGTAATCTCATTTATTATAATAAATTTGTATTTTTAATTCTTCAATAATATAAGTATCTAAATTTATATTAGTGATATAGTTATTATACTTGTCTAATCATCATATACTTGTTGCATATTTGAACAAGTTTCAATACAATGGGTCTAATAAATATTATGGTTATTGTTTTCAGTAATTGTATGATTATATTGTATAATAAACATATTGATAAATTAATATGTTTAAATAATTTTCTAGTTATTAAAGTGTATCAAAAATGGATGAACAGGATCCTCTTGTATTTGCTGATACTGCTAACAATAGATTATTTGGGCTTCCAGAAGTATTGGATAAAAATGTGGATGATATAATTGTAAATGAATGTGATACTGTCTTAACAAAACCACCAGACCGGTAAAATACATTTTTGTATGAAATACAATTTTTAAAACCTAAAATTGTTCATTAAAGTTTTAAATAGTCTGTTAAAATATTAATATTTACATAAGTTACTTAAATTAGAAATTATGAAACTTTTTTTTTGATAAATGTATTGCACATTACTAACAAATAATGAAATATGTATGTTATAAGTTTAAAAAGTAATTACACTCAAATAGACATTTGTAAATAAACTAATATTATAATACTTAATATTTATTACATTTTATTTTTCAGGTACAATTTCGGATTTTTAATATTTTATGTACTTGGCACTTGTCTTCTACTTCCTTGGTACTTTTTTATGACTGCAAATGATGTAAGTTTTATAATTTTTTATCTTTAGTGCTCGTTGTATCATATATTCATCTAAGATTAGGGTATGAAGCAAATTAAATTAAAAATAAGTTTTATTTTTGCTTTTTTAGTATTTTATTTTATAATTGTATGGATTTAGGTTATACATTTTTTACATTAACTTACTTATTCAATGCACATATACTTAATCATATTTCTGTTTTGTTTTAATTTCAAGTATTGGATGTATAAATTACGAAATTTACCAAATGAAACCCAACTGATTTTTCTCTTGCCAAACGACAATAATGATCATTCAAGACTTCAAGCTAATTTCACTTCTTTTCTTACCATTGCTGCATCTGTTCCTAGTTCACTAATTTTATTATTAAATACATATTTAGCTAAAAAGTAAGAATTAAAATAATATAGTAACATTTATTATGTAGACTATGTAAATAACTAAAAGCTAAAATAAATGTAATTATTTTTAGGATGTCAATACATTTTCGAATGATCAGTTCATTGATGTTAATGCTTATTTTGTTCACAATTACCACTATTTTAGTTAATTTGGATTCTGATTCATGGCAAGTATTGTTCTTCATGATTACTTTAGGAACAGTCATTTTTTTAAACAGTAAGTTCAGTTAACATAACTAGTATTACTTTTATTGAAGTAAAATTGTAAAAATTTTAATAAAACTTGTTTATTTTTTTAGTAGGGAGTTCTATAATGCAAGGTGCTGTGTTCAATTTAGTTAGCTTTTTTGACAGTGGCTACATGACAGCAACTGTATGTGGTCAAGCATTGGGAGGGATTGTCGCTGCATTAGCTCAAATATTGGCTTTGTGGTGGGGTGCATCATCTGTCCATAGTGCCTTTGTTTATTTTTTGTTTGCTGATATATTCATCTTGATCTCTCTAGTGTTATACACTATTTTAATTAAAACAGTAAGTATATATTAATACACCATAGTTTAATTTAAAATTGATTACACTTAAAAGTTTAAAAATGTTAACATATAATTATGATTTTTATGCTACCTACTAGGTCTAGATTTGATAAATCCTATATTAATAAATAGTTAAATTTATCATTTTAATATAATTAAATTAAAATGAAAACTATTATTTTTCTTAGATTATTGTTATAAATATCATAATTAATAAATAGTCTCAAAAAATTACCATTTTAGTCTCTTAATGATTATTTAAAATAGTATATTTTAATATATCCTATTATATATACTTTATAAATTACAACTATCCTTCTGACTTTTGTTATAAGTTTGTTCTTTATGTTATTTCACACATTGACACATGTATCTAGTAATAAAATATTGCAAATATATTTCATGTTTAACCTTTATAACTTAGATTGTAATATAAGTCTATGATGTTTTTCAATCATGCGCGTTATATAATTTTTGTAGGCAGCAAATAAAACAAATACTAGAATTATCTAAAAGTTTTGTTTTATTTTACATTAATTATTTAAAAAAAAATTCATTTTTTTAGAATATTTATAAGTATTATGTTCAAGACATACCTGCAAATGCATGGATTAGGCGTTCATCTTCTACACAATATGCTTTACTTGGTAATGAACAAATCTTAACTGTTAATACATACGCAGTTTTAAAAAAGGTAAATATTTTTATATAATAACTTTTATAGAATTTCTAAAATTCTAAGCCATAAAAACTAAACACAAACTCAACAATATTTTAATTAATTATTGTTGGGATTAGTATAGAACAAATTATAAAATTTTTACTAAAATTATTAATATTATATAAACATGTTTGATATTTGTTTTTAATTTTAATAGATATGGAAATTGGGCTTAAGCACTTTTTACAATTTTTTAGTCACTATGTCTGTTTATCCAGCAGTTACAGTATTAATAACTTCAGTAAACAAAGAACACACTGCCTGGACAGGTAAATATTTAAAACCTTAATTTATATTAATTAATCAGTATAAATCACTTTATTAATATTTATGTTTATATGTTTAGATACATATTTTTTGCCAGTGATAGCGTATTTACTTTTCAGTACGTGTGATTTCTTAGGGAGAGTTATGTCAAACCTCATAAAAATGGTAAATACTAATTTATTTGTATTAACCAAGTATATTTATATTTGGAGTAATTTATGAAGAAATTAATTATTAACATATATGTTTATTAGTTATTAATTATTGTAATATTACAGCCAGTCAATAGTAGTTGGCCAGCTGCAATATTATCTGCTTTAAGAACTATTTTTATTCCTTTGATGATGCTCTGTAATGCTAAGCCTCGGTATTATTTACCAGTCTTAATAAACAATGATCAATTGTATGCAGTTATTATGTCAATTTTTGGTTTTACCAATGGCATAGTTTCTAACATCACAATGACGTCTATCCCCTAGTAAGTATTAACCATTTTTGAAACTTTTAAAGTAATTAATTGTATTTTATATTAGTCAAACAATTTTTTTTACTTTTAGCTTTGTTGACAAACATGAACAGGAAACTGCGAGTTCTTTGATGATTACATTTCTTGGTATTGGTATTTCTACAGGTTCATTGATAAGTTTTGGCATGGTTAATTTACTATAAAAATATTAAAAAAATTAAAACTACGAGTACTTTATTTTATATATTGTTTGATAGTTTTAAATTTAAATATATTAAATTATGTTATTTACTTATAAGTTTAACAACTATATTATGCTTATAATTTTATATATATTTAGCATATTAATTTTTTTATGAACAAAATAATTGTAAAAATAAATTTCAGCTATTTCATGACTGCTAAGCTTTCTCAGTTTACTTACTGAGTTGTAACTATTGAAAATATTTTTCAATTGTATTCTTATGTGTATAATAACTAAAATATTTTTAATGATTTCTATGAAATTATATGATATAATGTACTGAAAAATAATCAAAAATGTATTTAATATTTATATCTTTATTAAATATTTGATAATAACAAGAATACAGTTTATTTATTTATTTACCAAATAAAAAAAATTGTTTTAGTAATAGATTCAAGTGTTTAGAATAATCTAAAAGAAATCATTTTTAATTTTAAAAGAGCATTTTTGTTACATAAATAACTATTTTCCTGATTATTAATCCCTGTTTATGCCAGTTAGTTAATTTGTATTTTCGATTCACTATTCATCTAAATATTTAGTTCCTTCCAAATTTAAACTTAAAGTATCTATGAAAAATTGTGTATACATATTTTTAAATTTGTTGGTTTCAATTTAAATTACTTATAAAAAACCTATATTAAATTATATAAAGCAATGATGATAGTATTTATAAATTTTAATTATAAAATAATTTTCATTATTAAAATAATTTAAAAAAAATTTAATTTCAGGTGTGAATGAAAAAATCATACTTATCAGTTATCATAATTAATTTTAAATAACTATAATAAAAACTCGTAAAGATTTTTTTAATATATTTTTATGCATTTAATCATTTCGGCTAAGAAGCTAATTTATAAAAAAATAAAATTGAAAATATTAAAAGTATATAAGCAGTTCAAAATATACAAGACATTTTTAAAATTATATCATGTAATAAAGGAAGAAAGTATGTGTTACATTTATCACTCGATGATCATTAGTGAATTCATCACATTCAGAATTTAAAATCACAACTTAATTCAAAAATAATAAGCAATTTTTTAATTGATTTCCATGAAATTTAAACTTTTAATAAAACACCTATTGTATTGATGAATGAAATTTAAAAAAAATACTTGTAAAGAAAATATAGTGAGTAAAAACTATACTGTTTACTAACTAATTACTTTTAACATGATAGTAATTCATAATGAATAGTGAATACTCACAATAATATTACCTATTTAAGTGTGTGCACAGAACGTGCCTCTCGTGCCAGATGAATCGTGGTACTAATATTATATATTAATAATGTACTCACTCTATGATCGCTTATCTTAAAAACTACTCAACCTACGGACTTGAAATTTAGTATAGTGGTTCCTCTAATACTTTCACCGAGCAACAAAAAAGGATTTTAAAAAATATTGCGTTTAATTGGACTAATTAATAATTTCAATTATTCGCTAATTAATACGTACTGTGCAACATAGCGGCCGGCCACCTGGATTTCAGTTACTTGCACCTATACCGGCTATACCCATATCGACCGTGTGGTGTGTATAGATATGATTGATATGAATTGTTCCGAGAAATTTATAGACAAAAATACACACAGGCGAAGGTATAAAATAAAACATCAAAAATAAATATATTAATATTATATATATATATATATGTAATAATATTATTTTTATGATTTTATTATTTATTATTATATTTATGACCTACTATAATTTTAGCATTTTATTGTAAATTGTTTAAAACACTTTAGGATAGGTATACATTAGCTATCTATCGGCATTGTTTAAGTTTTTAATAGAAAACCAAGGGCCAATTAAAAAATTAAACAACTTTTTCCATTTACAACATAATTTTAAGTTACCTACATTTTTATTTCAATACAACATTGAAATCTTAAATCATTTTATTTGTATTACTTACCGTTTATTATCAATACAAATAGTCTATTATAAAAAATATTAAGACAAAGAGCGTCGAATAAAAATATAATATACAGTTTCTACATCGATGGCATAATATATAATTAATATCATAATTTTAAATTTTTTTAGAAGGGCTGAACAAATTGATTAATTTATTACTAAACACGACTTATTTCTACTATTATATAAGTACATAATTGAAGAAGTGAAAAATATTAAATACCTAATATCAGAGGTTATAAAAATCACAGTCCACAGATGAAGATTTTAAAATGATTGTTTGATTTTTAGAATTTTCACTGTGTTAGTTGATGCATGATGCATTGGAATAATAATAATAAAAAAAATTAAAAATAGACAGTTTTATTAATAAAATATAAAATTATATAGGATTATAATATTAGTATATAATACATTTATACTGTTGAATATTTTATATTCCGGCATACAATGTCAGTTGTCACGCTCCACAGTCCACTTCATACTTATCCTAGGTAATAGGAAGACATTTTATATAGGTACTGGTGCTTCCCCATACATCCAGCGTCTACAAATATTCTAGTTATTAAAAAATAAAACAAATAGAACTATTCAAAATACTATTTACCTATTACTAAAATATAGAAATCATTATTAAGAAAATAATTCTTAAGGTTCACAGAATCCTGTGTATAATTTTTTAAAGTAGGGAGTTTTAATCATTAGCAACCAGCCTATCGAAACATCGGCTAAAATAATCAGACAGGGCAATTGTCAAACTATATAGACTATAGTTTTCCTTATAAGTTTTAACACATTACTATCAAAAAAAAACATTCTAACATTCTATACTATAAATTTATATATTTACTATTATGATAATATACCTACTCGTGAATTCATGACTGTGTGTTTGTGTGCGAAATGAGTGGTAGGTAATGTAAAATTATTAATTAGGTTTTTTCCTATAAATACCTACCACTTAAAATATTTAAATGGAATATTAATTTTATTATATTAATGTCATACATTTATGCTATTGATTTGGAAACAAAACTCAAGTTCAAGTATCTATGGTTTATGATTTATGTTTATTGTGTATATTAGTGACTAATGTACATAATCTGTATTATTTAAATATTAGACACTAGCATATTAAATAGATACCTAGGTAGGTACCTATATATTATTATATTATACGAAACAAGGCTTGGTATTACCGAACTAAAAAGTTAAATAACTTTTCATTAATTTATATAGGTAACGAGTTACTTTTTTTTTAAAAATAACTTCCGACTTAATGGATTAACATTTGTACCAAGTTATTTAATAATCAATTAATATACATTGTATATTCATATTTTTTTCTAAAATAAACCGATTTAAATATATTTTATTTCGAACAAATTATAATTTGTATGTACATTATATAAAATGATAATTATAAATATTATTTAGAGGCAATGTAACACTATGATATATATTGTAAATTTGTATGTATTTAAAATATTAAATTGTTGACTATTCAAATATAAAATACATTATTTTTAATAAAAATATAAGTCATTTTTTTCGTGTTGCAACAATGATTAAGTATAGATCAGAGATCTTAATTACAATTGTTGTCTCGTATTCCTGTAGTGTAGTTATAATATAATTATCACTTTATTTATATTACCAAGTTAGAAAATAATTATTCAAACAAAACTGTATTGTATAATATATTTATAAGCTAATAATTGATAGTTAAAACACCAAGTATGTACCATATTTTTAATATTTACCAGTTTATTTACCATTTTATTAATATTTAATTCAGGTATATCGTATAATATTAATGAACAGGATTACCTATATAGTTATTCGGAGGTCAGACAATCCATATTAATTTGTGACTCGTTTTGTTATGTTGTGTTGTAAGTTGAGTACCTAAACAAGAAAACAATTTATTATTCAACCGTTTTCCATCACAAGAGTTAGTAGATGTACTGTCGCATACAGGTGGAGGGGTTAAGCCCCTCCCCCCAAAATTATTCAAAGAAATTATTAAAATTATATAAGTTGTAATAGTTGTATGGTTATAAACATAAAGTTGATATCAATTACCAATTATTGTAAATAATAATACTTAATATTTGATACCGGAAAAAATCTATATTCAGTACCTAATTGTAGTTATTTAATTTTCCTATTTTACCAATAGAAATTCAATTAACATGTTATATGACATTAATTATTCCAAAAGCTATTAACGTTTTTAAAAATATGTTTTTTTTTCATAATTTAAACTTTAAGATCGTTACAGAAACTATATTTTTGAAAATAATCATATTTTTATGATTTTTTATTGTTATTATTGACATTATAACATTTTTATTTTATTTTTTTGAATTAGAATAAATTTTGTTATGTTAGTTACTATTTTATTTGATGCCATTGCTGGATAATATAGCCATGCCGACCGGACATTTTCAAGGGCAGTCTGTCATAGCTGCAGACCCACAGAATAAATAATAGGTTCATATCGGTGTTGTCTAATTGCGGAAAAAGTGACAAAAACCATGCGAGTTGCGGGCGAAATCTAAAAAGGGGTAACATACGAACTGCAGATATAAATATAACATACTAATTGCGAACAAATTTTCAATTATTATTTTTGATATAACGATTGTGAACGTTAGGAAATTACTGTTTGATATTATGGATGAACAGATTGTTTCAAAAACAATTTTGCCACAAAATCTATAAAACCTAAGACGATAAATAGATAATTAATGATGATAATCTATGAATAAAAAAACATTCACAATTATTTTAAAAATAACGATTACTCTTTTGCAAGACACAAATATTTTTAACCCCACCTACCATTTGTTTTGGTAGCTTGTCTCAAGTTCTGAAAAAGTGGTGAACGGAAACTTCCGTGGTTTTTATTAAAAAAAAAAACTCTGTACGCAATAAGTATTATGACGACAAAACTCTTGTCTGTAATTGTTAGGTATGTTAAAATATTGACCTATATAATTCGTCCACAACTAAAGCATGTGTCCGTTCATTTAGTATTATGATCGGTATTATTTTTAATGATTGAAATTTGAAAAATGCCGGCCACTGACTAGGTAGAGATACCCTATCATACAACTACTGAACTACACAAGTAAAAAGTACCTAAAATATCAATAAGTAACAGCATATCAACATAATAATTACCAATTATTTATTTTAATATTATAATTTATAATAATAATGAATATAATGGTATTATTCATATTATACATTAGTTGTGATTTAAATAATTACGAACGCACAGACAAGTTTTTCCACTTTCCAGTGACATTGTGAGCTATGTGGTGAAACGAACCAGCAGCTGTTCGACCGGTCTGTTATCATAATTCATTAACGTTTTCGTTCGAGATAACCACACACGGCGTTGACTAATGGCAAGTCGCAACTATAGGGTTTAGCATTATAGAGTATAGAATAGTCGCGTCTTGAAGTAGCATGGTTATGCATAGTTGCTGTCTAGGTTGTTGAGTTTTAATTGATTAATTATTTATTTTTCCTAATTTAAAAAAAGATTTTTATTCAGCAATTATTATTTTAAAAACACATTAATTATCGGTACACTTTTTGTAGTTATTTTAAATTATTTATTTTACACATTAAATTAAATTATATAAATAATAAATTATTATTATTAACATAATGGACGGAAAAAATAAACTTGTAAGCCCTTTCTACAGACCCTGGATGACAACGTATGGAGCTGCTGCACCAGCTGGTGGATCTAACAAGGGTCTGAAGGGCATCGTTGCTGGTAAGATGTTATTTAAATGTTACTGCTATTATATAAAACCTATATTAAGAAGATTACAATTTAATATTGTTTAAATCCTTTAATCTTTTTTATTTGCTATGTGTTAATTGTTTTATATACTTTTACTCAGAAAATTAAAAAATTATGATTTATATTTAACTTTTTTCAACATTTAAAGATTAAAATACTTAATAAAAGTGCATCAAAGATACTGGATGTATGCTAGTTTAGTATAGATGATATTTATTCTGAAAATATAAAATATATCTCGATAAAATATTACCTATTAGCTATCACTACTCATAAGCATAAGCTAAGTAGCAAGTTATGTTAGACATCAATAATATATAAGATCAATAAAATGGATTGAAGGTTAAACCATTATTTTGTGTTATTTTATCATTTATAATGCACTGTTTACAGTAAAATGTTTTAGAATATTTTCTAAAATATTTGAAATAATATATTCAATATAAAGTTTGATTTTTGATAGTGTAATGGGGTAAGGAACAAAAAAAATACATTTTTTCAAGGTTTTCTGTATTTACAAATATTTGTAAATAGCATAAACTATTTAAAGTAGTTTTATAATTTAATGTGTTAACTCTTTCACATGTAGTTCTCTTTTATTGAAGAAATCCTTGTGTTGGATTACATGAACAATCACTAAACATTTAATAAATCGATACTGAGATCTCTAAAACATAATGTAGTGATCTATAATTGGTTCTATAAATTAATCCTAATATTTTAGATTTTGGTTAAATATTTATTGACATAGCTGTTAGAATATCATGTGTTTAAATTAAATGATTCGTACTTCGATTTTTTCTAGTAATTTTTATTTAACAATATCTACTTTATTAAAATTAATCAAAACTGTTTTGAAAATACTGACTAAGTAATGAGTATTTATATAGTATGTATAAACCTACCACAAAACTATAAAATTATTGATCATAAAACTGTAATCAATAAAAGAATATTAGCACCGGCTTATGTAGGTATAAATTAGTTATACCTATTATTAGTTGTAATGCTTATAATTTTCATTACTTATATTATATTTTAATTGTACCTATTTAAATGATTTTTAATTAGTAATCAACCAATATGTATAGATGTGTTATAAAAAAACTAAAATATAAATATTTGTTATTTGTGCATTTTTTCTTTTATATGCCTAATCTAACATAGAAATGTTATTCTTTGTAAACTCATAATAGCAGATTTTAAAGTTAATATCAAAACATATCATTGACCTTATGCCATTTAATGAAATTTAAACATTACTTATATTTGTAAATTATATAAGGTTTTTTTATTCCTTACATTTAATTATAGGTTAGGTTTATATTACCTACTAATTCTATTTCTAATCTAGAGCTTATATTTATTGCTTTGGATTTGCATACATTTTATTATAGTTCTGATGTTTTGTCTTAGAAATAAAGATAACATGTGTTGGTATGGGTATGACATTCTCTTAAACATCAGAATATATATTTTATGGAAAATAAATATAAGTTAAAATTTTAGTTATAATTTAATAGTAAATATATTGTTTTATATTATTGAATATAAATAGTTATATTTTTCTGAATTTGTAATTTGTATTGTTACTTGATATCATTTATTTTTAGTTATGAACTTTAAGTATATATTATATATTATTGATAATTATATAAAATATAGTCAATATAGATAATGCTTTAAAAATTAAAAATTTAGTTACTAGATAAGCATCATATTTTAAAGTTATATAGTGTTTACAAAGGTCATTGAGATCAATGAGAGCATATACTTTTTGACCTTGAATTATATTTCACACATTTCATTACCTAATTCATTCTTATTAGGTATTGACTTTATAATTAGGTATCTGATTTATGTAGGTAATAATGAATTCCTAATTTTAGTTTAAAAAACAGCATTTTTGTAATATACGAGCTACTACAAGATAAACATATATCACTTAACCAATCATAATTCATTTGTGGTTTACTACCATGTATTATATTTTACAATCTTTAAGAAACAGTATTATATAATACAAATAGAAATTATTATAAAATTAATCATGAAATTAATGAAAATAAATTAAAATGTTAATAAAATAAAGTATGTATTCTATAGTATTCATTAAATTTTTTTAAATAAAATGATTCTAATTTTTTAATCAAACTGTAAACTTAATAAATATCTTACCTAAACGAAATTGATAAAAAGTCATTAGATTTATGTATTGATCTATGCCAGACTTCAATCAAATGAGTATATAACATTTAGGAAAATCGTCCCATGTATTTTTTGCAAAATTTTCATTTTTAAAATTGACCAAAATAATTAATTTAATGTGTTACATAGTACACAGTAGATTAAAGTATTACATTCAGAATTATGTGGTAGATTACATACTGCACGAAATTCTAAAAATCAATTTACATAATCATTGTATATTTTTAAGTAGGTACTAATGATAGGTACCATCTTAAACAAACCAATTTTAATTTCAATTATTTTTAAAAAATGATCTTACATGCCAATATATTTAACTATTTATACATCAAAATATGTCTGCATAATATCAAAATAATTATTGTTAATGGTGTACATATTTGTAAATATTATATTATAATTAAGTTCACAATTTTTTTCGAGTCTAACTTTGATTGAAGCTTATATAAGATAAGTTTCAGAAATATAAGAAAAATAATAATTATATATTTTTGTAATTTATTATAATATTTAATTATATTTATTTAAAAACAAACTAATTTTTTTCTTTATAAACAAAATTCACACAATCAAAATAAATGTACATTTTAAATGTTTAATTATTTATTTATTTTAATTTTAATGCTCAATAATATTAAAACAATATTATAATTTTAACTTAAGCTAAATATTATTTATTTATTTTTTTTAAGTTAGTAAATTAAATTTTTAAGCAATTTTTAAACCATAATAAAAATAATCATAGTTACATATTTATTTTTGAAAAATAAAATGGATTATTTAAAAGACGAATCCCAAATAAATTGGACTTTATATTATGTATTAAATAAAAAAAAAAAAAAATAATAAACAACTATTTTTATCTTCAGTTAGTAGTTTCTATTTATTGAGTGATATACAATTGTTTTACCATTATTTTCAATTATTAAATATATTTTTAGATAAGTAATTTATAAGCTGCTATTATTTTACAAAATATTTAGTCATTTATTTTTAATTCATCATATTTAAATAATTTTTTATTTAATTATTTATTTTAAAGGTGGAATTACTGGAGGTATAGAAATATGTATTACATATCCAACTGAATATGTAAAAACACAAATTCAACTCGATGAAAAAGCTGGTGCTAGAAAATATAATGGTATATTGGATTGCGTTAAGAAAACTGTAAAAAGCCATGGTATATTTGGTTTATATCGTGGGCTTAGTGTGTTACTTTATGGATCTATTCCAAAATCAGCTGTTAGGTAAAATTAAAAAAAAAATTAAAATTAATACTTAGCTATCTATACAGTTTATTTTAATAATATAATACTATGAATAGGTTTGGTGCATTTGAAGCTCTTAGCACTCAAATTGGAGGCAATGGAGAATTAACAGCTACTCAAAGAGTGTTGTGCGGTCTTGGTGCAGGCGTGTCTGAAGCCATACTCGCAGTCACCCCAATGGAAACCGTGAAAGTGAAATTTATTAATGATCAACGGCTAGAAAAACCTAGGTTCAAAGGTTTTTTCCATGGGACCAGTATTATCATCAAAGAACAAGGTTAGTAACAAAATAAAATTATATTAAACTGTTATTATCATGAACTTAAGTTAATATACATGATATTGCTTTTTTAAAAGGATAAATTATTATATATATTTTATAGTACTGTCTTATTAATGAAAAGTGATATTGCTTATACAGGGGCTAATACATCTGTCACAATTGATATTCCACTTAATTCAAAATATGATTATTCGAATCAATGATTCAATTTTTAACTGTTCAAAGAAGAATAAGCTAGAAAGTTTTTATGGGTCAACTGAATTTGTTTAATGGTCATTACTCATTAATATGTGTGAAATTTTATTAATAGAACTTAAAATTGTAGGTCAAAACTAACAAAAGTATGATTATTAGTTTTAAAAACTATTTTAACTACACAGAAATAATATATAAAAACCAAAATGGAACTTAAATTTATAATTTTTTTGAGTTTAATAATATTGACTTTTCTTGTAATAAGTATACTTCACTTTTATATAGAAATTATTGATATTCATAAAATGACAAATTAATTTTTTTTTAATTTTTGCTGTTGAAAGTTTGGTTTATTCTTTTTACTAAAAACTCCAAATAAGATAAGTTAATCACATATTTTATTACTAGGTACTTGTAATAGGTGGTAAGATTTCACATTTGATAATTTAATATTTAGATATATATTAAAATATTTAAAACCCTTAAAGACTTACTTAACCTAATCTTTGCTTTTTTTATTGCTTCATTATCTGTTACAATTTAAAATCAAATTAATGTTATAACTTATAACCCATCACATGTTTAGTGTATATTTTGATTTTATTGAGAGAATAAATGATATTAGATAATAATATTTGGAGTTTTTTCTGATAATATCTATATCTATAGTATTATAAAAATAAAAACTTAAAAAATGTTTAAGAAAATAAATATTTTATTAAATTTTATAGGTATTAGTGGTGTTTATCAAGGATTAATGCCAACTATATTGAAACAAGGTACTAACCAAGCAATTAGATTTTATGTAATGGGTGCATTAAAAAATCTTTACAAGGGAGATGATCCTAACAAACCAGTACCTAAACTATTAGTTGGAGTTTTTGGTATGGTAGCAGGTGCTGCCAGTGTTTATGGTAATACACCATTGGATGTTGTTAAGACACGTATGCAAGGATTAGAAGCTAAAAAGTATAAGAGCACAGTTGATTGCATGCTTCAAATATGGAAAAAAGAAGGACCTACAGCGTAAGAATTAATTTAATTTTTATTTTATCTATAATTCAATTTAATTTATGTATTTAAAATTATAAAATATAATTTATTGATAAATATTTTTGTATATAAAATAAATAAATAAATAATGGTTTTCTATTTATTTTAAGTAATTTTATATTATTGTTTAGGTTTTACAAAGGAACTGTGCCTCGGCTTAGCAGAGTGTGTTTGGATGTTGGTATAACTTTCATGATTTATGATTCATTCATGGATCTCTTCAAAAAAGTATGGCCTTGAGTTACCTAATAAAAAAAAAAATCAACAACTATACAAAAATAATAGTAAAACTAAAAGGAACACTGTGTAACTTGATCCTTTTTCTGGATAATCCCAGTTTACTGCACATATTTTTCACCTAATTATCGATACATTAATCAATATTCTGTCAACTGTACTTTTTAAATGTTTTTTTATTACTCAAATTTTAAAATTAGAATGAAAAATTAAAATTATTTAAGTGCTGTTATTTTTATAATAAATTATCTGGTACAAAGTAAATTATTTTTATTGGAAATTTTTACATTCCAAAATGAATAAGACGCACACATTTTTTGTAATAATTATTAAAATTGTTTTTATGTTTTTTTTTTTAGTTAAAAAATTATTAATTGTTTATTTTAGTTTTTCATTAATCCATTAAAATATTTGTGTTTTATATTATATAATATATTTAGATCTATATATATATTATTATTTTTTTTTTTTGAGATATAGTTTTTTCTTTGTGTTCAGAATATTTAAATTGTTGGGGTTTGTTTATTTGCCTGTTAGTACTTAAGATTTAGTGTTATTCATTTTTTTTATGGGAACTGTAAATTAACAATGGATTAACCAAGAATAATATTTGCCATTTTATTAAGGTTTATGACAATAAGTAGATGTATTGTGTTTTTACCTTTATTATTATCAAAAACAAGATCTATCTAAATATTTTTTATATACTCAGAATTATGAAAACACATCTAAACTATTTAATCTAGTCTAAAAATATAATTTTATAGATGATTTACATTTTGAATGTTACATAATAATATGAATTATATTTCATACTCATTTTGCCATAATTGTTTAAATTTATAAACTGCTGTATATTGATTATTGTTAAAAAAATTTGTGGATGATATATTTTTGTCATTTTTTGTAAGACTTTAATATGTTTAAATATAATATAATAAAGTGTATAACAATACACTATACATACAGAATGTATTATAAATATTTGGAAATTTATTAGAAATGTTTTTTTAATATATTTATATTCATGATACACTCTGTATGTAAAAAAAAAATGATTGAACAATTAAAAAATTCCAATAGTATGATTGATAAATATACCTACATTTAATTTAACTTAGTTATATTGTCATACAACTTTTTAACAGATTTTTATAATTTATTTGTAATTTGTATATTAAAATATACAATAAAAATATAGTAATGCATTTATAAAATAATCTGGGTTCTTAAATTTTTTGTTATTATACCTTTTTTCTTAGAATAATAATTTTGTATTGTTACAATTAGGAAAAATACTATTTTATATGAGTTCACCTAAATATAAAATGTAATGTATAGATACAATATTTAATAAACAATAAATTATGTAAACATAATATTATAATACCCCTATAGTGTTAAATATTTCAATATTTGAATATATATTTATTTCATATATACTTAATGTTGAGTTAACAACAAGATGGTATTATTGTAACTTAACAAAATCTATTAAATAATGAAATTATTATAAATCAATAAGATTTTATTTTTGATATGAGCACATGGATAAAAAAATATTAGTGAAATAATTAAAATGATTAAATTATAAATTCTTTAGTTGTTATTATTTATTTCATTGTTAAACCTTATTAGCTATTTGATTTATTATTGAGAGCATTGATAACGGATACAGTTAATAAAAATGCGGTTGATTTAAGTCCAAGACAGTCGTACATTTAAACAGTTAATCTTTGATATTATTATTATTACTGTAATGTTTTAGAATTTTGGAAATATTTGGAATACAATAACTATTATGAAAATCGGAAAATGTGAACAACTGTCAACTACCAACTAAAACAATAAGAGAAAGCTAATTAAAATACTGGTTAATTTGTAAGGATTGAAAAGTTTGGATTTATTTTCAAGGAGAAAAATGTGTCAATATGTTAGGTATACTATAGGTATAGGTACCATATTATTAAATGTCTTAGATCGAAAAAAAAAAGGTAAATCTGCAAAGAAAATAATGTTGAAAAAATATTCACCAACAAAAATTCGTTATTTTTAGTATACTTTCTAAGAACGGGATATATATTATATTATTCTACTAGTGCCCCCATATAATTCACTAGAGACAACGATATCAACCAAAAACAGGATTTTTGGTACCTATTCTATGTAGGGGACATACAACAGACGGACGCAGTAGGTTGTGCGATGCCTAAATATAATCGGCCGTCGGCTTGGTCAAAACAAGGATGCCTAGTTGTAAAGACTGTGTGGTTAATAATTTTTATTATAGAAATTTATTGTCATTAGGGGCGTATTTAGGTGGGAGTGAAGGGGGGCAATCGCCCCCCAGGCGACAAATTGTAAAATGGGCGCCGTGCTAGAAAAAATATTATTAACAAAAAATAAGATATTATTACCTAAGCTTTTTTTATCTGATGACCTTTTTATTTTTTTTTTAGTTACCTAAACTACCAACGTGTACAAATTAATCAGCCCCTCTCCTCGACGATATTTTTGCACCTAAGACGTCAAAATTGTAAATATGCCTCTGGTTGTCACATTACATATTTTTAATGATTAATTTATAACGAAAAAATAATTTTGAACAACATAATTCATGATTAAACAATCCATAATTTACAAATAAATACAAAATACATTTTAAATATATTGTGTATAAATTATATTACACTTTAAAGTATTGAAGTTAATAGAAGTAGGTTGGAGATTTATAGGGGCCATAATTTAAAATTACATCAGATCGATAAATTAATAAATCAGGGTTTGTCTTTATTTATAGACCTTTATAGTAAAAAAGTACCTATATCCATTTATATATATCTATAGTATTAATCCGGTAAAGTATATAACTATTTACTTAAGAATTAAAATTAGGTAATAAAATACTGGTATATGAAATAAATGGGCCAGTAAATGAGTTTCCGCACCTGATTTAGAACTCTGCGTATGCCTAGGGACTAGGACCTATGGTACACTTAAAAAGATATTACATATTATCTTTATGTTTTACAGTAGAAGATTAATAGATGATGTGTACCTAAAATCTGGATTAGATGTTTAGTTACGAAGGTAATAGACGTACCTATATACTTATAGGTCAAAACAAAAAGTATTTTAATGATAAAACAATAAATAGTTACCTGTTTATTATTTTATAACTTTTATAACTTTATACTTGCTACAACCATCGTGAATCGTGCCATGGTATTTGCGTGTTAGGCTAGATCGCCAAAGGTTCAAGTAATATCATGGGTACGTGTTGTACAGTTGAGTGACGCGAATAACAACGAAGTGGTACAATCGGTGGATAGGTAACGAACAAACAAAAAGCAAAAAAAAAAAAAATCAGTAATTATATATCTGCGAATCAAATTCTCCTATACATATTTGATATTATATATATATATATATATATAATATATATATTTACATAGTTACCTTACCTATATCTACCTATGGTGAAGGATTATAGCATTATACATGGGATAGATTATGGCGGAAACAATGGACAATCACGTTGTATGACACGATCGGTGGACTTAGCGTTTAAAGGTTGTACGGCCGTTTGTATGAATTAATTTTACAACTGTTCAAAAAAAACAAAATACCGCCCCGACCTTTTGCGCCGCAGTCATTATATACGCAAAACCTACGTGGAAGGACCTAAACCAACAATACGCCCAATACGGCCATGGGACCGTATGCGATATTATATGTGTATAGGAAATTATAGGAATCCTCTCTATATACGTAATAATTAATATCACAAATCGATATTTTGTTTGTATACGTCTGTACCTACCCACACAGAGTACATAATAATATGATATTGTATTGTACAGGGTGGTGCAATGCTGCCAATCTCATAATATGGTCATTTGACATTGTTTGTTCGTAAATTGTGGTGTAGGTACACATGGTCGTAAAACGATAATGAAAACGAAAACCGCCCGTGTAGAACTGTAGAAGTGACTGGTGGGGGGGGGGGGGGTGACTGGGGAGAGAGTATAAGTTTCAAGAATATTGTATACAAGAATACAAGATTAAGATCGTGGCTCGTGGGATAAAATTAGTATTAGTATATTTAATGCTAGTCACACTGTATTAATGTCATTTAATATCAACGATTTACAATACTTTGGTATTCCGATGACAAGTATTCTTTTATCCATGATCTCGAGATGTTCTATATACATACACATGCGCCAGTAAAAAATTCGCATGTAAGAGTACTTACTACTTGGTGCTTTGGTAGATATTTGTTTAGAAGTTAAGTTACGTTAAGTTATTTTATCGCATATGTTTAGTATATAGGACCACGATTCAGTAATTTCCAATATCTTTTTTCGCACAATCGGAGATACTTGAAAACAGAACTCACTTTAGCGATTTTATATCAGACAAACCGACACCGTACGTAAAACGTATTTTATTATGTACTCTACGTGGCTTGTAAGTATCTGCATAATACTATATAGTCATATATAACTGACCATAGGATCCAATAGGTGAGTTAAAAATTCTATATTATTTGGACGTGTACATATTGTAATACCCATACCAACTAGATGGCTATAAACATTATAGACACTGTAAATGTAAAAATAGTTGATCACTCAATTTTTAATCTCGGTTTTACTAGGTATCTACAATGAAAAATTAAAAAAAATGTATTATAATTTTCAATTATATACTTACATCTTGCATATTATTATATATTATAGTATACAATACTACAATAGTTAAATATATTGTCATTCATGTGTATATTGTAGAAACTATAGTTAAAATGTCGACAGGCAAACACGTCGGACAACTAATCAGGATATTATAAAGTTGTTAGTATAAATATTAAATTAAAACACTAAAACACGCACTTATATTATCATCGATTGTGGTATTGACATTGTACACGCTCATAATATTATTATTTACCTAAATATTATTTTTCTTACCAAATAAAACTTGTAACTACATTATAAAAACTAATTTATATTTTTTATTTATTTCGTATGGCTTAGATAAATATTACATTCAATTCACAGTTTAACATAGATAACATAATATAAAATAGGTATAAATATAAAATAAAGAAAGATAAAAGTATAAATAATACTAATTTATATGTCAATGCACGATTTCAACACGACCCTTTTTTTATCATGACCATGATTGAGTATATTTTGAGTCTATCTTTCTGATACTTTATTGCAGTCTTATGTCCTATAGGTAATAATAAAATTACGATCACACGGTGATTTAGATAGGCAATTTAACTACATTACTGCCACAGCTCCATTCAGAGATTTTAGTAAATAAAATTTAATATTTAAAACTCGATTGAAGTGTGGATTTGCATTAAATGTATAGCCATTTTAATGAATGTATTTAATTATAATACGCATTAATGATTTAATTTAAAAAATAATAAAATTTTAAATACAACTAATAGACAATCTATTCTCCAAGACTCCTTTTAAGGATTTTTCAAGATAATTGTAGGTATATTTTCACTCAATGCTGGTCAGTCAATTTTATCCGAGACACATTGTATATGATTGCACAACATATTATCATGATAATAAAGCCTATCACACAATGCAACATATGCATAGGAATAGAGCCTATATTATAGAATATAGATTTGTGAGATTTTTGCACACCAGTAGCATATTTAACAAACAATCGTCTAATTAAATGCCAGTGTTACTTAATTTAATACACACACACACACACACACATATACTATTGTAGATGATAGGTACCTTTTAATATCATCATGCCGTAACAACGTTGTTCGTAACTATATTAATGAAGTCTTATAGAAGTTACAATTTACGGTTTACATCGTATATAAATATATATACAATAGTATACTGTATACAGTTATTATTATTGAATATGTGCTTATATATATTATATACATATCTATTATTAGAATAGGTACACAAATTATGTGGTATACGTGTATAGCATACTAAGTGATTCTTTTATCGAACAACATTCATTATTTCGAAATCTATTAACGTTTTTTAAATATATTTTTTCTATACTTTCAAGTCAAAATGAAACAAATTTTTTTTTTTTTAAATCATAGTTTTTAATATTTTTACCGTTATATATTTTTTTAAGTTCTTCCTTTTATGACTGAATCTATATTTTTAAATTCATATTTTAAAGCAGAATATTTTTCGGAGTATTTTGATACATCCAAATCTAAATTCAGATGAGTATTTTATGAATTATAAAGTTTTAATGAGCAGAGTAGTAGATTATCATTTAGCGACCCCATAATCCGTATTCACTCCGATAACTATAACTTTAAATAGTTATAACTCATTAACTACTTGTCAGAATCTAGATTTTTATGTACCAACATACTTTGAAAAATATTTTGCTTCAGTATATGAATTTAAAAATGTATATTATCATTCAAAAAAGTAAACTTAAAAAAATAAAAATAATTAAAAATACAATTTTTTTTAAAAATTTGTGGTTTTATTTCGGTTAGAAGGAAAAAATATTTTCGAAAACACTAATAGATTTTGAAATAATGAGTGTTTTTTGATAAAAGAATCACTCTGTTTAGTGTTTAAATATAAACATTAAACATACACGTGTGTGTGTATACTTATGTGTGTATACGGTTATGATATGAATATGCAATATTTACGGAACTAAACAATACGGAACTAATTTTCAAACGGAATCGCTAATGTAGGTGTACAATATATACAGTTTGGTGTCTATGGAGATTTTAGCACATATAGTGAGCTTGTGGAAACGTTGTATAAAATGTTAATACGTTTATAACGTTCCTTTTATAAATATAAAATAATTTATGTAATTACAAACGAGACGTACGAACTACGAATGCAGTCGTAGTGGCGGTAAATGCACCGAATAGTTTATAACTGGTTGATACCATAGCGAGAATTTAATTTCAAATCATAAATTGTTGAGGTTATTTTGTTTGAAAAAAAAGTAATCTAAAACGATTTTCAGTTATAAAAATATAGTATAGTTTACGACCATTATAAAGTGCTTCACCTATAGTTTATATCAACAGGTATTTTTTGTTTTTCTATGTATGAAATAATTTTTTTTACTATATGGTAATGCGTTTAATATTATAATATATAGTTTAATATGTGCCAATGTTTGCTTATTTTGATAAATCAGTTTGAGGCAATGTTGTCGGAAACTTGTATACATACATGTTCTAAAAATTCTTAAACTAAAATTTCAATCATATAATGCACCTGATTTTAAAAATTTCTGGATTGCTACTGATTTCATACAAAATTAAAGACAAATTTTATCATAATTGAAAAAAGAACTTAACCGTAGAAGTGTTTCAAGGAATACCATAAATTTGGTTCATTCGCTTTATTAGAGGATCTCCTAATTTGATTCAAAAAAATAGATTATTGCTCAAGTATTAGCCACTAATCAAAGTAATGCAAATATATTTGTGTTAATAATAATAATATTTCAAATTTATTTATTTTTTTAAATTTTTAATAAGAAATATACAATCTGTACCCTTGGGCACAATAAGAATATGTGATATACTGATATAATATATAATTTGTACATAAAAACGTGAGGGAAGAAGCCATGCAGTGAAAGCACTGCCTATTTGTATATTATATCAAACTTATTGCTGGGTTATTATCAAAAACGTACGCGTGGTTTAAAATCTAAATTATCTTTTATTCATGCCAATATGCCTAGTTTACTCTACTTTGATGTTTTCATACTCGCTACAATTTGGTTAACTCTTGATTTAAGTGATATTAAATTAAATATGTTTGATTATAATATTTATAGGTTAGATAGGTTAGATTGTAATCTTATTAATAGTTGCCATAATAGAGGTAGTGGTGTTTTGATTGCTGTTTACACACGTTTCCGCTCGGTTAGGTTTACTACCTCCTACTAATTTAAATTGTGAACATCTATCAGTAATGGTTTGTATTAATAATGTCAAAGTGTTATTACATTCGTGTTACATTCCACCTAATAGTTTCTTGGACGTTTTTAAAATCTATTGTGATTTTATTGAAATCCTGTTTATAAATTATCCTGAATTCATATTTATATTTGCGGTCGATTTCGAATTACCAGGTTTATATTGGGAGAATACTAATTTGCATTTTACATGCCAACATTAGTGGTATACAAACAAAAAATCTGAGCTACTAGAAGAGTTAATAATGTTTTTATAACTTTTTCAATATAACTTTACTTCGAAACACTGTTCTAATATTTTATAATCTAGATCTAATCTTTTCCAATAATGCTGACATAACAGTAGATATCAAAAACTTTATTCCCTTTAGTAAAAATTGCAATAGTCCATTCACTACTTTTGTCTTTAGATAATTAGTCCAAATGTAAGATCCAATAAATACTCAAGTTAAAAAAAACATGAGTTAAACTTGTATAATGTTAATTACAACGCAATGAATAATTATTTGTGTTCCATAAACTGGCACTTTATCTTTTTAAACCAACCCAAGCGGTTAATTAATTTTATAACATAATTAAAAATTTTATTAAATTATTAATTTCTAAAACTTATATTAGGAAAAACGCTTTTTCAAAATGATATAGTAATGAACTAAAAAGTATGATTTTGGAAAAGAAATGACTTCAAAATTGTTGAAATGTACAAAATGATTTTACATGATATTACATTAAATTTTTAAAAATCAGAGCATTATTATGTAAAATGAAGTCCAAATAAAAAAATTATTCATTTATCAATTACATGCAATCCCAATTTCAAAAAACTTTAAGTCATTTTAGAACTATTAAAAAATTATGGAAAACTTTATTAAATTTAGAAAACTGGAAAGAGAGTAAAGAAAATTTTTACGCTTTATTGGTTATAAAAATAATATATTAAACAGCGAAAACCGTAATTAATTAAATTATATTTAAAATAGTCTCAATTTCAAAACTTTATATACCCGTAGGAAAAATGCAGATATTTCTTTTCTTTCTAAGTTGATAAACGACTCAATATCACGTTTCTCGATATTATTGCTTATTCCTTTTTAAATACCGCAATAAAACATCAGATCATGCCTCACTTTTTAAAGCCATCGAACCTATTATGGCCAGAATCTTTTGAGAGAGTAACTGAAAAAGTCTGGTTTAGACTTTTTCAGTTACTAATAAATTTTATTTAGTATACACATTTTATATGTATGATTTAATTTTAAGTTTATGTATTCATTTTTTTTATATTCTTATGTGATTTATAAATTAAGAAATGTAACTGTATTTTTATTAATTTCATATACTTTTAATACACTTGTACTTGAGCCTATACGGCATTTTTCTTGAATAAGCATTATATATATACACAAAATATATATAGTATATATAAATATTATATAACACTGATATGGCGGTTTCCGGATCCGGACGACTCATAACTGAACCGCGATTTCCGTTTTAGGTATATTATACAAGACCGCAATTGCACGCACGCGCACACAAGTATTTATCTATACGCATATCAAATATTTAAAATTTTTCAATATTGGATTCTAATTAAATAGTATAGTATTATAGTATTACATACCCACAATTTTTAATTAGTTTTTGATTTCGTTTTGTTATTGAAATATAATATTATATCTGCAGCAGTAAATTTGTATCATAGGATTAATATTATTCGTCTACACTCTAAAATATGTAAGTATAATAATGTATATCCGTACACAATAGATATTGTATATGAAAAAATTCCTCAAAGTTCCGTCGGTAGGAAATCGAGTGGTTTTTGAACTACATTACAGATCGATGACTGAAGTGCGACAAAAAGTGGCAGTCTATGCCCATGCTTCTATACTTCTGTCGATTTCAAGTATATCGTGTTTTTTGTTATGTTTTCGCATTTACACTTTACAGCCTTACAACCGCAGTTGGTCTTCCGATAAGAATTTAAAAAATTACAGTTTTATTATTTTATATAATTATAAATTTATTTTTTGCCACGAAAATATTATTTAATATTACAATGTAGATTTATTTTTATAGTTAGTATTGGAATTAAAAAGTTTTCTGCTTATAGAAAAATAATAGAGAGGTTTTTTATAGATTTGATATAATTATTAAGTTTAGCCTACACTGTATAGACCTGTGTTAGTACCTATTTTTGTTTTGTGAGAAGAGTGTATTTGTGTATAATGTCATGTTTGAATATAGGGATTTACTGTGAGATTTAATTGGTTCTTGGCGATTATTTAAATTTGTGCTGAATAAATTTGGATATTTATTAGAATTATAAATTTAATCTAGTTAGTATTTTAAATTTTGAGTGATACCGAGAATATATTAATTTTAATTTTATAAAAATTTATGTTTTTTTTTTTTTAAATTATTTTGAAAAATTAATACAAAATCTCTTAAAAGTTATTATAACTAGAATTAAAATTTAAAAAAGGTGATAATAATTACTCACCATAAATATTTGTTATGAGCGTCTGAAATTTAAAGTTTGTTAAAATTTAATAAATACGTATAACATAATTTTTTCTGATCAAACGATTTAATTTTTCTCTTTGTAATTCAAAAAGTATCAATCGCAGAAGCTTAAAAAATTCCATATGAATTATCATTTTTATACTAAATAAATTTTCAAAATATTTAGACTAATTTTAAGCTATCTATTGTCTCTTTATAACATGAACTATTAACTACCGTTCTATGGTAAGTTAATAATTGAGTTGACTCGAAACTTAATTACATTAATATATTATATAAATACAATATATATAATTACATAATTATTAAATATTAATAATATAATAAATGCGATATTTTCGCCAGTAATTAATTTAACCTACTATATTACTACAGTAAAATAAATTACTATAGTATCAATATATTATAAATCATTGAATATACTAACTAGTATAGGTTGGTAGACTATTTTTATGAAACAGTCAGATACGGTTTTTTTGAATTCAATGATTTATCATTGAAAATTTAATAGTTAACACAACCATTGATCATTACACTATTACAGTGATTTATTCAATTACGAGGTACTCTACACTTATTGTATAGCAGAGCGGTTATCTATTTGTCCTCTATTTGTTGATTTTTAAACGTTTAAGTGGTAAATTTCTCTCATAAATATAATTATACTAAACTTATCTTTGACACAAATAAAAAATATCGTTGCGAAATACTAGCTTTTGAAATAATAATAGCAAAGCAAGCAGTTTTATATTATATAGGTATTATAGAATATAAAATTTATTGAAAATAATCTTATTAAATAAATTATTATACCTGAACACAATTAAAATCAAAATTACTACAACCCTGGTTTTATAATTTAAATCTTTCTAAGAAATTCATAGCATAATTCACCCATATCTCTGATTTAGACATACTTCATTACTTTCCTTCTATTTATTAAAACTTTCATTGAATGACTCTCACTAGTTTCACCTTTACACATTCCATAACGATTAGTGACATTTCTTACCTTATTCTCAACTACTCTACAATGTATCATACGGCGCACTTACTTTTTGACTTTTTTTAAAATCTTCTAACGTCCCTTTCAATATTAAAATATATTATCATTTTAATAAAAAAATTTACTTGCTATACTAACTTAATGTATCTATGTATAAATTAACTTGGCCGACTAATGATTAATAATTTTTTTTTTTGTGTGTGTGTTTGTTGTTTCTTTCTTTTTGTACATAATAGTAATTTCCAACTTATTTTTAATACAATATCTTAATTGTCGAAACTAATTTTAACACTAAATGAAAATAGTTTAAAAAAATAAAATAAGTCAAATTGTAAAAATTGTTTACTAGTTATCTTGCTATTAATTTTTTTTTAGTTTCGAAATTATTATTTTTTATCTGAATTTTTTGTTTATTTTTAATTAATTCATGATCTATTTTTCTAATGATCTCAGGTGGTAACACTACTTTTTCTTTATCAACCTTTACTACTTCATGGAGTTAAATGATTTGCCTCTAAAAGGTTGAAATTTAGTAACTGCAAATTATCCTAGTTAGAATGTTTATTTTATAATTTTTCTTAGTGTAATTTATGGTTAATAATAGTGTATGTAATTTTCATTTTATGGACTTTTCATCTAAGATTTAGAAAATTTATAGTGGATAATATATTTTATATGATATATTATATCAACAGTATTAAAGTGTCTTATTCATTGAATTGAATGCATGTTTTAAAATCGGAAAAATAGGATAGCAATAAATAATATTTATATATCTATTTAAAAAAAATATATACTTACATATTAAACTTAAATCTAATACTGTATATTATTAGAATTTTCTAAATAAATAAACATTTTAAATCGTCCAGGAATCTAATTATACATCTAAATAAATGCATTTAAATATTGACTTTTAAACTTTGATATTTATGTATAAAGTTATTCTTGAATCGTTTCGTTTGTGATTTGACATTCAACTTAACAGTCGATTTTCTTGTCATCTCCCGAAGGATTTTCACTAGAGCATGACTCTTCAGCCTTTGTAAAAGCTATCTAGTGATTGGGTTTTACTGTAAGTGTATAGTACAGTCGATACAGATGACTAACACATTGATGCATTAAACACATTTACACAGTTAAACGATTGGATTTGAGACGACTTCGACATCAAAAGTTATCAGAAACATTTTCAAATGGGAATATCATGTATTGTTAAATGTCTGCTTGTGTTTATCAATAACCGCAGTTCAATTTAAATATCTCAAAAATATTCATTTATCCATACATGTAAATTGTTTAAAATGTAAATACTTTAGTTATATAATTTTAAAAGCATATTTTATGAAACTTGAAAGGGTAAAATTTGTAATATCACGTATATAAAATAAATAAGATAAGAGAAAATATGATGAAAATCACATTTGATATTGGTGTTAAAGTAAAATAAGTTCTCATTATAATGAAAAATTTAAAAACAGTGCCATTGTGGTTACTATTTTTTTGTTTTGATAAAGATTTTGAATTACTGCATTATTGAAGAAAAAATGGATGAACATGCTTGGTGAATTATCTTGTATACATTTGTAGTAAAGATATTTCAATTGAATGATTTAATTTTATTTTACTAGTTTACTGACTTACTGTATACGTATAAAACCATTTAGAAATAATTCATCAAGTGGAAACTTACTCGTTATTTACCATTTCAGTCATAAATGGAACATTAATCTATAGGTTTTCATTCATTTTCATGTTAGATATGACTATATTTTATTCAATAAATGACATTCGTTTTTGATTTATGTTTGAACTATTCGATTCAATTTCTGACCATTTTTACCTTCTATTTAAAATTTTTACTCAATAAATTCATCGTTTTAAATTACAAACATCATTATGTTCTTAGTATTTAAATATTAACCATGACAATTAAAATGCTATAAAAAGATTTTTTTACGAAAATAAAATTATGTAATAACACTTTTTTAATCAAATATACATAAGTACTATTATATCAGTAGGTATCTTATGCTTATACAAGAATTTAGAATTGAAAATCGGGGTATTGGATATATTATAATAATAAAAGAATTGAATTTAACTATCACTAAGCTTAAGGTATCTTAAAAAAAAAAAATCGCCACAAAGAAACGTTTGAATTTTTGTTTATTTTCACGTACTAATTTTAGATTTTATACAACTAACATAATTAACTAAAATATGTTTCTGTAATCATAATATAATACTTAAAACATAAAGAGAACTAAATTTTGATTGTAAATTAATCATCAGATAACATTAAGTTAAATATTTTTATTTGTTAGTTGTTGGTTAATATTATTATAGTAGTTATTTAAATACTCTAAAAAATATTTTTAAAAAAATAGTTAATTAATTTTCAGTATATATGTGATATGTAAAATAAATAAAAAATTTGTATTAATTATTGTTAATATCATTTCGAAGTTGTAAAAACATGAATAAAACTTATCATAAGTATGAAAAATAATTTATTTATATCTATATATTATGTGTAAAAACATACTAAAAACAATATTTATACATATCCATATTTTTTTTTTAAATTTAATATGTATAATAGTAAATAAAAAAAATATGGTACTAGGTTAGTTTTAATAATACCGATTTTTCTGTTTGCACTAAGTGCTAGATAAAACTAATTTTAACTATTGTTTTAGAGAACTTAATGTTTAAATTTGAATTTTATTACAGAATAGATTCAAAAGAAATGTTATCTCTCAAAAAATCAAATTTTTTTTACTTATTTATGGAATAAATTCTAATAGTTTAAAGAAAAGAATTATTGAGATTGATATTCGGTAATTTTATATCATTGATAACAATGATATTAATTCACATTCAAATAACAATTTCTTTGCAATAAAACTTAATTACTACGTGAATAACTTAACATTCTTTTTGTAAAATAATATCTTAAAAAAATAATAGTTACGCTACATTCTAGATAGGTGTTTAACATGGTTTTAATTTTTTTTAGGTATACTTAATCCTTGCATATATACATATAATATGATTAATATTGATAATATAAATAAAATTGTGGTTTCGTTTTAAAATAATAATAATTTTAGCCTTGTTGTGATTCTTATTGCAATATAATTTTGAAAACTTTTGTATAAAATGGGGGTGGTCACTGGCACTGTGGCATGACAGTTTTACATCGGGGTGGGGTAGACAATCGTCCGGTAGCGGCGCGCCGACAGCGAGCGTTTTCCAATGAGTCGCCCGCCAAACGTTAGCCTATACGCGCTGTGATCCTAAACGATGACGACGAGACGATCATGAGCTTATTACGCGGTGACTGTTGTTGAGAACGTTTTACTTAACGAATTAAATAATGGCTAATCCGGCTTAAACATTGAATACGTTCGCCAAAGAAACGAATGAAGGTAAGTGTTATGTTTCAGGATGTTATTTAATATTTTGCTTACAAAAATACTAATTATTGATGTATTATAGAACATAAAACAATATTTATTTCTTGATAATATTTAAAAACATTTTTTTTTTTTTTTTAAAGTATAATAATTTTTTGTAAAATTAATAAGTTAAATAATTAAACAAATAATTATACGAAGTCGTTTATTAATATTTATTTTTAGATATAGATGATGAGATTAGAATTGAAATATTAACATTTACTTTGTATGAGAGTTGAACTTTATGTTTATTTCAATTTATTTATTTTCATTAATTTTTATACTTAGCTTTAACTTTTAAGATTGATTTTGCATAATTCAGTAATGCATTTTTTATATCTTTTGGAGTTATATTTATATTTGTTTGTACAGTATGTTAAATTGCTGGCATATGCAACTGACAAATAATTAAATTTTCATGTATAATTTATATTTTTGAATTTTTAATATTTTTTTTATTACTTATATAAAAGTAAAAAAAAGATGGTTATAAATAAAATGAAAATAAATTTGAACTATAGATATATAATTCAATAAAGGAATAAAATAATATTACGTAAATATACATATTATATTATTCCAATAAGAAATATGCATATATATATATATATTACATTATTATATGAGTTTCTTATAATATATTTTTTAAATTTTTTGTATGAATTACATATTTCTATTGCAATAACTAATAAGACATATACTTTCCGGTTTGTTATTTAATTTTAAGTCAATATAAGTCATTAGGGCTGGAATAATACCGTGATCAATAATAGAAGTTGTATTGTTTACATTCAATGAGAAAGGCCATAGGCGATGTCCGGTCTGTGAATTAATATAACGCTATGTCAATATAACTAAGATTTTCACAGTTGGAAAAAACAGACAATACACTTCGCTCACTCAATGGTTTAACCACAGTTACATAATATTAAATAGTGAAAAAAAAATGAGTCTTGCTTTTAGTTGAAGTCTATTGATCAGGTAATTGTAGGTCAAAAATTGAAATTGGATTTGAGGACAGCAGTTTATTTCGATGTCAAATCGACTAATTCTATGGTATATATTACACGCTTTATAAAAGGTGTCGATGGAATGGAATGCACCAGATGCTACATCAAGAAAGCTATATATACTAGTATTAATAATTCACTGATGATTCTTTCGAGTATTAATTGCTATTTCCTCTCTTTATCAATTTTGATCGTAATTTGTATGTATCAGGTGATTGTCAATTCTCCGATGAGTTATTTTTATTAGTTATTTATCAATTCATATAGTTTAACTGTAGTGTAATTATTTTTCTGATACGTCATCTGCATACGGTAATCAAATAATATTCCATTTAAATTTTTTCTATTATATAGATAAAACTCAAAAAATAAATAACTGATTAATTTTTTAAATTAGTTAATAAATTTGGTCACCCGATAATGGATTTTAAATCTTGAACTATTTGTATGTCATATAGTAACATATGTACTGTTATTATCGCAGTTAGTTCTATTAAATTGTTATTGTATCTACTGCCTAGCAGCTTATTGGTTTTCATTATTTTTATTCAGTAGTTTTATTATTGTGGTTTTTCATCTCACTATTCGGTCAAAAATCTAACAACACGGTTTTTATAGTTTTGGTTTTTATGCCACTTTTAGAAAATTTGTTTTTTAAGTAGTCATGATAAAAATATATTAAAATTGCTTTAAAAATGAGTGCTTAAAATAGAATGTTTTCAAATTTTAATTCCATCAATTTCAGTATATTATGATTGTTCTTCGTAAATGATGTGAATAATTTGCGACTTAACACTTCTATAGATATATTATGATATCATTATATCACACATATAATATAACACATCATGCACCAGTACATAATTATATGGTTACTGCTTAGTTAGATTAACAATAGGTATCTGTCTATGTAATATATACTATTTGTATTTTTTCAACCAATATAATTTCTTTTTAATTTTGATTTACATACCAACTATGAACTATATAGAAGTTATTCTTGAAATATATATGATTAATAATGTTTGTTAAATAATTAATTGAAATGAAGATACATACTATTCAGTTAATTAAATTACATTTTAATTATTATTGGATATTTAGTTAACTCATTTTAATTACGATTGATTTATTTAATTATTTCAAAATTACTGGTTATGTAAACTTATGTATGCACCTTACGCAGATTTTAAAACATTTTTTATTTAATTCGTATCATACATTTTTTAAATTATTTTTGAAGCTATTATCGTAATAATAATAGATATTTCATTTATTTTAATTTGTAAATATATTTTATTTTGTTTGTAAATATGATATTCAATGATGTACAATATATGCCATGTTCATTTTGTTTTTGCATGGTTACATTTTTATGTTTTCTCGAGTTATTAGAGCCAAAAGGTTAATGTTAAAAGTACTTACAAACTGTAAAGTGTAAGGTATGAGTTAGTTTACGATTTAGTAATTTTTTTTAAATATCGTTCATCATGTAAAAAATATTAAAATAGAAATTGTTTTATTTTCATAAAATGATGAGGCCAATATATAAATATATAAGTATATAATACCTATATAAATTTGTACTTTTTAAAAGTTTTTTTTTTATTTATAACATTTTAATAAATATTTATATTTGAGTTACTTATTGTAAAGTATAATTGATAAACGTTAGAGATTTAATGGCATAGTATTGGTTAGTCGCAATTTAAGTAGCTATTCCACAGTATAAGAATTATAAATACTCAATACTTTAAAATTAAAAAAAAAAGATTAGGTTAGATTTGAAATCACTAGAAATATAAAGTAGTTTTTAGTAGTAAGTTATAGGTACCTATACTTATAAATATAGTTATATTAAAATTTAAAATAGAAATAAAAAAATAAAAATAGATACTGTTAATAGGCAAAGTTTTATAAATATAAAATGTTATAATAGGTAAATATTCAATTTACATATTTATGCAGGGACTCTCTAAACAAATTTATATTTAACAGTACTTAAACATTTATAGCAGAACAAAACAAAGAACTCATATTATTATTAAATTTAAGTTTTACAAAATTGAAACATTTTACTATAATATATTTATATTTCATTAAAATAATTATTTCTGTCGAATTACTTTTACAAAAAAGTGTATTTATTTAATGATAAAATTAATTTAAATTTTATATAGAGCGATTTTAAAATCTAATAATTATGTATCTATAGATGGAATTTATTATAATTGTATAATATTTAACTTATAAAATAATATAAATGTAGGTAATATTTCTATATTAGAGCAAGTAATGTAAAAAAAAAATGATAAATGCAGGAAAAAATGAAAACAGTAACCGTGGGTAATTGCAACGTTGGTCAAAAAATACCTAAAATTAAACTATCAATAAAAAAAAATGTATTTAATCTATTAGTTTTACTATTTTATACAGTGATATAATAAAGAATGTAGAACATTGAATAAGTTCATTTATTGCGTGATGGCTTTCGAAGTATTTCATGTTATACTTTAAAAAGTTTTGTTAAAATGTTACCATGACACATATTATTGAAATAAATTGTATGATATTTTTATACTTTTTTGTTTCATAAATATTCAATGTGTAATATATGTCTATGTAATTATAAACATTTTATATTTTATATTATATATTATATATATATTCTAATTAAAATGCAAGTTTAACTAAACTTAAATAAATATAACAAATAGAATTCAAAGCTAAAAATATCTAGGTATATTATATTTTTAAGTATAAAATATTTAACAAAGATCATGGGTTTAGTAAAAATTATTATTAATGATATCATAAACATCATTTTAAAAAAGGTAGGCAATTTCGTATTACTCTGTCGTTTTTAGTTTAGTGGGTCATTGATATGAACATGTTACATTTGGATTCAATGAATAATAATATATACTCGTAATTGTATACAAATAACGAAAAACTATTCTAAGCGTATATTACTAAATATATTCTATGATACGTTTTTGATACAGTTATTTTAATATTTTACTTTACTATTAGTATTACACTAGATTGATTATTTTTTATTAAAATCATTGTATTTACTATATTATTAGTAATTAATGATTACAATAGTATATATTATAAACTTTCAAGTCAATACCGATTTACAGTAAAACGATGTAAATGTAAGTTCGTAGTATAAATATAAAATACTTTAAAATGTATATCCATGTTTTAAATATGTTATTGCATATAGTAAAATTCATAATATACGTAAAAAGCGATGACTTTATAATAATATTTTAAAATTATTTTTGAGTTATAACAAAAAAATTAACATCATTATTTATTGTTAAAATGTTTAATTTTGTTCAAATTTGAACTTCAAATATTTATGAAAAATAATTGTGTTTGTATATTTTTAGATTTTATAGTTTTATTATGAAATACTCATGAAGAAAATTGTATCAGATTTTCAAAAATTTTAAGCTAACAATTTTTTATAATCATTTATAAAAAAAAAAATAATTAAAAAAATTATAAATTTCAAATGTCTATACGTATAAATAGTTTAAAACTAGTTTAAGTATTTTTGAAACTTTATTATTTAAATTTCAAATACTTCCGATTGTTCATTTTTAAATTATAACCTTGAAATAAAATGAATATGTTAAATACTGGTTTTGCGTAAAAATACCCGTTCTTCTTTAATTTGTTTTGTTTTTCTGGTTATTTAAAAAAAATTAAATAACTTTTTACTATTAGCCCCTTCCCATAAGTATTAAATTACATTTATCAAAGATATTCCCCAAAGTTTAAAATCGAAGCATTTTACTGTCCCGAAAAGCGATGATAAACAAAAAAAAAAAAACCACTATAAAATCATCGCTTTGCTTAGAAACTAATAATATAAAAAAACTTATTATAAATACAATGAAAATAAATTGATAACATATTGATACGATAATATTTTATAATGAGTGCTTTTAATTGCCATGATAGTATAACCCAGCAATTCAAATCGGAAAACGTCAATTCAAGTATATTAGTAATAAATAATATATTCTATTTTAAAAAATTTTTGTAAAAATAAAAACTATTTTAATATTGTTTGGTTAGAAAGTTTTTTCAATAAATAATATTTATGCAAACTTTTATAATTTTAAAAATTTTTGTACAAAAGTTTGTTTATAGTTGGGATTATTTAAATTATAAATTTTAAATTTGTTTATTAATTACATATATTTTGAAAATAGTCAATAATTATTTACTTTTAAAATTGTTTCAGTTAAATTTCAAAATTAAGCAAACTTAAACAATTTTAAACAGTACTGTAAAAATTCTGTTTTTAAAATTTCCATTTTCAGGTTTATAATTTCTCAAAAACTACACTATTTCTGATATTTTAATATATATACACACTATAAATTTTAATAATGTATTAGTAAATACAAATTTGCATTTAAATTATATTAAATAATTTGCATTTAAATTATATTAAATAATTGTAGGAAAATTCTATTAATTTAAATCGTATTTATACCTAATCTAATCTATTGAAGAAAAACGCTAAAAAGAGAATTAATCTTTTTTCATTTTGAGAGTTTAATAACATTTTTAATACTTTTCAAATATTTAATTATTAACATGTATACGAGAGTAGAATAATTAGCTCTGTTACGAGGATGATAATAAATTATATTACCTATAAATCGAATTTCATATAGGTTACATAGGTTCTACATAGGTATCTAACCTAGGCAGTTGGAGATTTCCATACTTTGATCTGCGTCGTGTTTCTCCTACGAACGGCTTCTTGTATATTATCCGTTGGGAATGGGATGTAAAAATATTTATAAAAAATAAAACTTGAATAAAAGGCTGTTTATGCAAACGATGCATCCCATCTCTGTATTGGTTTTATAATTTCGTGCACGATAACACGGTCACAGACGTCAATATAATAATAATAATGTTATACATAGTTCGATGTATGTGTACATGTATATTATTATATAGGTACCTATGGCAGAGCTTCGTTTACGCCACAGTGCTGCACTCTATACACACACATGCATACACACACACACACACACACACACACACACACACACACACACACACA